>NC_040045.1:38412068-38457872 GCF_003713205.1 Coffea eugenioides | reverse complement strand
CTTCCGTTAATTACACACTGTCATGTGTTTGATATTATGCATAAAAGAATGATTATGATGGTAATTTATCGATTAACTTATGCTTATTTTTTTTCTCTGTTTTTATTGATTTCAAATGTTGCCCGACTTTTGCCAACATTCAATCGAGCAAAGAAAATATAGGTATGTTTCTATTTTCTCTCCTTCTATTTTGAACTGCAATTTTTTAGTTTCATTGTTCTTGCATCTGTCTATTGCCTTCCGTTAATTAAGGACCTCCATGTGTTTGATGTTATGCTATGATGGTTATTTTTCGGATTAGCTTATGTTTATTTTTTTATCTGTTTTTAATTTCAAATGCTATTTGATGTTGTTAGCTGTTTATGTATTGAAAAATTACATAATTTAGTATTATTGTAGTTTGGGTTATTAAGGTAGTCATTTTATAAATATTAGTTAGTTTTAGCTATTCTAGGATGCTTTGATTTTGTCATTGTCGTGTGTTTTTCGCTTAGTATCTTACTTTCTTTATAGTATTTATCGTAAAATTAGATTTTGATCTTTTGTGTTTCAAAATGAAGAAAAAAAGAAAATTTAGTTCAAGTTTTAGATTGATAGATGAGATATTTGATTATGCTTTTGATCTAAGCATGTTAGAAAGAAGCAAAAAGACAAACTTAAATATGTTGACTGAGCATATGAAGTTTACTATCGATTCTTCTGTTTCTCAGCCATATTCTCCTTTTGTAATCAACAGTGAGAATGACATTTGTGAAAATCACTTTGTTGAAACATGTGTTTCACAAAATCACATTGATAGGAATCTAATTCTGCCAACTGACTGCAGAGGTAAAAATGTTTGCTTTCCTCCAGAAAATGCTGGAGGAATTCATTATACCTCTGATTCTACTGACAATCATTGTTTGCTCGCAATGAATTCATCTTTAATCAATCTGTCTGATGTTCAGCCTGCTGGTTCATCACAAGTGAACTGCAATGAGCAATCATTTGTTATAGAAAATCAGTTTCAGAGTGAGCAAGTCACAAACCTTAAAGGGAGAAATGGTTATTCTGAAATATCAAATCTAGGCATGCAACTAACTAATTATACTCCTCCCCTCTTTGTGAATAGGCATATACCTATAATAGGTAGTACTCCAGTTATATCTTATGATAACAGGCCTCTTGAATATTCTGAGATATATGCTGGAGAGCTGATAAATAAGAAAGAATATAGAACGCAGGCCTACTTTAGATGGAAAAAGAAAAGATTGAGAGCAAAGTCTAGATCAATTGCTTCTACAAATATACCTGAAAAGCAAACAAGCACCACAATTGTTAATGAGTGTTCCTCAGTTGTTGATGTTCAGCGTAGTTCTCGATGTCGTTCGAAGCATCACAGATCATCTCCCACAAAAACTCAGCCAGGCCTAGAGTTAATACTTTTAAGTTTTCTAATATGTTTTTCTCCACTGCCATTAAAATCAATTGAATGGTTTGATTACTAAATGCTCTAAAATAATTGTATTTTAGGAAAAGGGTGCAAAACAGGAAAAGCTTTGTTGGATATAATTCCTAACAAAGCTGATATCCTACTAACCCAACTAGATTGTCCTCATTGCGGAGCCAAGAAGTTTTTTTTTCTGAGACATCATATTTTTGTTGTCAAGATGGTGAAGTTGTTTTGGCTCAAAATAAAATTCCATATATCTTTAAAGAGTTATTGACTTCATCTTCACAAGAGGCACACTCTTTTAGAACTCTTATTAGAACATATAATAATCATTTTGGATTCACTTCCTTCGGTGTTAAAGCTGATCAGACTCTCTCAAAAAGGAATAAAGGAATTTACACTTTTAGAATTCAAGGACAAGTATATCACTTTTTGAATGATTTCAGTTCGAGCAATGGTCATAATAATAATTTACAGTTATATTTCAATGACTTTGAAACTGAAGTAAACAATCGGTTAGCAGCTTGTCCTAGACTATCTGAAACTGTAATTAGGAAAATTATGCAAGTTCTTGAGGCTAATCCATATGCAAAATTTTTTAGAAATTTGAGAGAGATACCTAATTTAGATAACTACTACATTGTGTTAAAAACTCTACCTGGTGTTGATCAAAGAGTCTATAATAGACCAACAACTTCACAAGTTGCAGGCTTGTGGGTTGAGGGGCAAGAAAATGGAGAAACCAGCAGGCGTGATATTAGAGTTCATACCCATAGTGGTACTTCAAAAAATATACAATACTATTATGGATGTTATGATCCACTCCAATATCCAATACTTTTTCCTTTTGGTGATCTTGGCTGGCACCAAGGAATACCAAAGAAAGGAGCAAAAGTAAATGGAAGAAAGGGGAAAAAAAACCAACCTGTAGCAGATTTGATTTCCCCTGAAAATGCTGCTACAGCAGAACAACTAATCCAAAATGAAGAACATGGTTAGTATAATAACTATATACCATGATTTTTCATTTTACCTATTTAATATTTATGATTACACATTTAATAATGTACTATTATTTTTTCCACAGCAATGGAAAACATACATGAAGATCCAAATTTTGTGTCCCTTCGAGAATATTATTGTTATAAACTTCAGATTAGGGACAATGATGAATCTTGGCTATTACATTTTGCTCGCCTCCTACAACAATATATTGTTGATCAATATGTGAAGCTTGAGACACAAAGACTTGACTTCTATAGATTACAACAAGAGGAAATTAGGAGAGAGTTCTTGAAAGGCATAATAGATGCTTTAGGATCAGGTGAGAGTCAAGCATCTAATGTTGGCCAACGTATCATATTACCGCCATCATTTATTGGAGGGCCGAGAAATATGAGACGTAAATACATGGATGCAATGACATTAGTACAGAAGTATGGTAAACCGGATATATTTCTGACCATGACTTGCAATCCTAATTGGCCAGAAATAAAAGAGCACTTAATAGACAAAGAAGAGGCACAAAACAGACCAGATTTGCTTGCTAGAGTATTTCATGCTAAGTTAGAACAGCTTAAAGATGAACTTCTGAAAAAATGCATCTTTGGTGAAGTGGCAGCTTACACTTATGTCATTGAATACCAAAAACGTGGACTGCCACATGCACACTTTCTTGCTAATTTTAAAGTCAAAATTCAAGATGTATACCCCTGAAGAATATGATAAAATTGTCTGTGCTGAGATACCAAATAAAGAGAAAAATGAACATCTATATAATTTGGTCATTAAACATATGCTTCATGGACCATGTGGTTCACTTGATCCAACAAATGTATGCATGAGAAAAAATGGAACTTGCAAGAATAATTTTCCTAAAAATTTCTGTGAGGAAACTATCCAAACTCTTAATGCATATCCTGAATATCGAAAGAGAGATGATAGAGTTCAAATTAAGATCAAATCAGCTCTTTTAGATAACAGATGGGTTATACCATACAATCCATATCTTTTGGCTAAATTTGATTGCCATCTTAATGTTGAAATATGTTCTACAATTAAGGCAGTCAAATACATTTACAAATATATCTATAAAGATCATGATAGAACTAACTTTTGTGTAGTAAATAATAAATCTGAGTCAGAAATTGATGAAATTAAACAATATGTATCAGCTAGGTGGGTTTCTCCACCTGAGGCAGCATGGAGAATCTTTAGATTTTCTATGAGTGAAATAAAGCCAGCTATTATTCATTTCCAATTGCATTTGGAAAATTATCAGCCAATGAGTTTCAAAAAAACAGCTAATCTTCAAAATGTTGTCAATAACTATCATTTGAAAAAAATAATGCTCACTGAATTTTTTTACATGAATAGGACAGATAAAGCAGCTCAGGATCTAAATTGTACTTATGTAGAGTTCCCTGATCATTTTGTCTGGTTACCTAAGCAAAAATACTGAAATTGAGAGAAAGAGGTGAATCAATAGGGCGAATAATGACTGCTCATCCTTTGAAGGAGAACGATACTACTTGAGATTACTTTTATCAAAGGTTCGATGTCCAACTTCATTTAATGACCTGAGAACCTTTAATGGAGTTCAAGTAGAAACGTTCCAAGAGGCAGCGTTAATTCGAGGCTTGTTACAAAATGATAACAGCCAAGAAATTTGTTTACAAGAAGCCTCACTCTTTCATATGCCCTATGAAATGAGACACCTTTTTGCAACACTTTTGGTTTATTCTTGTCCTAATGACCCAAAGGCATTGTGGCAAAATTTTGAATCTTCTATGTCAGAAGATTTTGCCAAATGTTCAGCTATGACATGTACACAAGTGAAAAGAAATGTCCTGCAACAAATTGATGGTTTTTTGCAATCCATGGGAAAAAGTATACATTCATATAATTTGATTCCCACTGGATTCTCTTATGAAAATATAGAGAATGAAACTCGAGAATTAAGAGCAGAAAGAAACATTGTCATTTCAGAAACTGACTTAAATTCAATTAACCTGCTCAATGAAAAACAGAAAAAAGCATTCATAATCATATCTGAGAGAATTTACTCAGATAAACCTGGTGTTTTTTTCATTGATGGTCCAGGTGGTACTGGAAAAACATTTTTGTATAGAGCTTTGTTAGCTGATGTTAGATCTAAAGGCTATCTTGCTCTTGCTACAGCTACATCAGGAATTGCAGCTTCCATTTTACCAGGTGGAAGGACTGCACATTCCAGATTTAAAATTCCAATAGATATCTTTGATGGTGCAACATGTCGGGTCAGTAAACAAACTTCTTTAGCTGCAATGATCAAGGAAGCAAAACTTATAATCTGGGATGAAGCACCAATGTCTAAAAAGGCAGCAATTGAAGCTTTAGATGATCTCTTAAGAGATTTAATGAATTCAGAAGAAATATTTGGGGGAAAGGTAGTGGTACTTGGTGGAGATTTTAGACAAACATTACCAGTTGTTAGAAAAGGAACAAAAGCTGAAATGATAAATGCATGTTTGATAAATTCTCCATTATGGCACAAATTAGAGAAATTGCAATTAACAGAGAACACGAGAGCAAAATTAGATCCTTCATTCACGCAGTTTCTTTTAAAAATTGGAGATAGAACACAGGAAACAGATGAGAATGACATAGTAAAACTTCCATCTTCAATTATAGTTAACTATAATAATGAGACTGATGCAATTGAAAAGCTAATCAATATTGTGTATCCTGAATTTAAAGATCCTTCAAAGAAACTGCATTGCTCACAAAATAGAGCAATTTTAACTACAAAGAATAACTTTGTAGATGAAATAAATGATGAATTGATCAAAAAATTTCCAGGAGATTTAACTGAGTACCTAAGCTATGATGAAACACTGAATGAAAATCATCAATCTGAATATATTGATCTTTTGAACACTCTTACACCTAGCAATTTACCTCCACATAGGTTACTGTTAAAACTCAATGCCTCAATAATTCTTTTAAGAAATCTTGATCCTGCCGAAGGATTATGCAATGGAACTAGACTGATAATAAAGAGTTTGAGCAAGAATGTTATTTGTGCTAAAATTGCAGTTGGTGATTTTTGTGGCAAAGAAGTTTTTATACATAGAATTTTCATGCAGCCACCAAGTGATGAACAATATCCAGTTCCATATAAGAGAACACAATTTCCAATTCGTTTTTGCTTTGCAATGACAATAAATAAAGCACAATGCCAAACTTTAGATTTTGTTGGTATATATTTGAAAGAACTTGTGTTTTCACATGGCCAATTATATGTTGCACTTTCAAGAGCCAAAACAGCTTTGGCTGTAAAAGTGCTTATCAGGCCAATTTATTTTGATGAATCATGCACTGATCATACTAAAAATATAGTATATAAAGAAGTTCTTAAAGCTTCACAGATTACATTATCAGGTTTTAACATTCATGGCCTTTTTTGTTTAGAACCTTTTTATTTTGTTTAATTGACTATCTGATTTCTTTACTAGTATAGGTCATCATGCCTAGACATATATCTTCAGTGCTAGACATTCAGAAAGGAGCAAAAAAGTGGACTGTTCTAGCACAAGTTGCTCACAAAGGCCATAACCAACTGACTCGTGAAGTTCCACCTAGACGAATTATGCGCTTTCTACTCACAGATACTGAGGTCAACAAATACTTTTCTGTCTCTCTGCTCATTAAATTGATAAATGAGAACATTTCAGATTCTGTATATGAACATTTAATCATTTGCCTGTTCATTGCCAAATATTTGAAAACTTGCTGAAGCTGAGAATAGGGATGATTGGCAGCTGTTTTGACATAGTAATCAGTGAATTTAGAGCTCTGATATCTTACTTATATCAGGTTGTTCCTAAAAGCCCTGTTTTCCTATCCGGCTAGCAAGTAGGAATGATTAGCACTTGTTTTGACATAGTAATCAGTGAATTTAGAACTCTGATCTCTTATTTATAGCAGGCTGCTCCTAAAGGACCTGTTTTTCTATCCTGCTCCTAAGGTGAGAATAGGGATGATTACCACTTGGTTTTCTATCCGGCTAGCAAGTAGGCCTTGTTGTTCCAGAAGAAAAACAACAATGTTGTCAATCTGTGACACCAAAAAAAAAAAGAGTGAATGAGAAGTCAGTTTTCAAACTTATACCGAAAAATTTCACCTTATAAGAAAGTTATTCTTGCATTATAAACCTTTCTTATGAGTATATCACAAACATATACATATGGAATTTCTCTTTACCCTGTTACATTATTGCTTATTACATCTCACAAAAGACACACACAGTAAAAAGATAGTGGAATTGTAAAAGCTTAACGATAGAAAAAATGCATATGTCTCCTGGTCATGAAGACCAGCTGTAGCAGACAGCATGTGGGAGTGCAATATCTTAATTCTCTAAATTTGCAGAAAACTAATGAACTGCAGCAATTCAAATACTTATGGCAGTTAACCTTTTCATCTATACAAACCATAGTTTCATCTAATCATATCAGAACTATAGTTTCATTGCAAGTGAATACTCACCTAACTACTATTCATTCCTATAATTTTAATTTCTGTGTCATAAATATGATGTTAGCCATCAACATGATAGGTATGGCTATAACTCAATATATATCTGTGACTAACTTTTCCTAATCCTAATCAGGGAACAAAAGTTTCTGTTGTGACCTATGAACAACACATCAAGGTCTTCAGCAAATTTCTGCAGCCTTATCAAAGATATTATGTTTCTAATGCAATTGTCATTCCTGCTGACCCAACATACAGAGTTGGGGCCTATGAATGCTCCTGGATTTTGAACTACAAGACTTTGATTGAAAATTATACTGAACCTGTGCCACCTATGTTGCCTTGCTTATTTGAGCTAACAAACTTCTCTGATCTGCACAAATATGCTGATTCAGATAATCTTTGCAGTAATTTTTTTTTTACATTATTTTTTACTTTACTTGACAATCATTTGATATTTTATTGGTTGCTTACATTCATATCAATATTTTTACTTCAGATATCAGAGGCTTTGTGATTCAGGCATTACCAGTAAAACAGACAGATCCGGATACTTTTTCTAGAGACATTATAATAGTCAATGAAGAGTAAATCAAACCTGAACACTACCTTTTTATTAAGTCATTTTACCTTAAAGATAGCAGTTACAGCTGTTTCTTATATCTGACAGGAAGAAACTCATGCTTATGACTCTCTGGAATGAATTTGAATATGATGAAGGGAGCAAAATAGCAGATATGATTAGCACTACTCCTCTAATCATAGCTCTCCGTGTTAAAGTGACCACATTCAATAGTAAAATTTTCATTATATATTATAATTCCTTTACTGTTTGTCTTCTAAGTACTTCATGTGTTCTACTACTAAAACATTTCATCATTTTTACAGCTTTGTCATTCACTACAAGGTATTCATCTGGAATTCTGATAAATCCTCCACTCCCAGATGACCTCTCTTTCAAGCAATGGTAAGTATAGTTTTCTTTTTATTTTTTTCATAAATTATGAATTTATTTTACTGGTAACTTTTTTATTTATGCTCTAAACATAATCGTTCAGGTTTAGTATGAACAAGGAAGAAATCACAAATTTTCTTGATGCTAAAACATACAATGATGCAAACTGTTTACTTCCTCCTCCAAATGAAGAAGCTATCAAAGCAATCAGCAATTTTCAGGCATCATTTCCAGTTGTAAATGGCATATTGTTATTCTAAAATTTTGCTTAAATATAACTATTTTCTCTCTAATTCACATTCAAATACCATTCATGGTTGCCTGCCTCAGCAAAAGGCAGCTTAGGTGCAAGGAACTATCAAACTTGCATATGGATTCACCAAATATTGGACTACAGCTTGTGCGAATTGTCACAAAATTGTGAATGCTGACATTGACTGGATCATCCACTGTCCTTCATGAAAACAGCAAAGTGAAGTTGAACTCAGGTTAGATCATTAACTTATGGTTCTAAATTAAACATTATTCGCGTTTGTTACCATATATTAATCTTAATTCCTCTACTCAATTAAAGGGCTCGCATTCCAATTATTATAACTGATGCTTCGAGCTCAATACATTGCATTATATCTGGAGAAGATGCTGAAAAATTGATTGAGTTCACTCCACTGCAGCTTAAGCAAGCACAAGAAGATGTAAGTATGAATTTTCTATCTTATATTCAGCCATACAGACAAATATACATAGAAAGGAATTCACTGAACCTAACTAAAAAATTTTCTGGTGCAGGGCTTTGAAATAGATACTGAACTTAATGATGCCTCGAAAAAGTACACGGTGGTCTGTTTTCTGAAATCCTATGAGACTCCCTTCCAAGGTCAACTACAGAGAAAGAATACTGTCATTAAGGCTTACACTGCAGCTGAACTATCACACCGTCCCCTTCCACTGGAACTTCCAGAAAACACTCAAGTTTCTTCTGCACTTGGCAGTTCATCAGCAAGGCATGCAGAAACATCATCAAAGGATCAATTGTTCACACCAAGCACAAAGTTGGTACTTGAAGAAATTGCTAGAGCCAGTTCTTACAAAGACAACCAGACATCTGCAACCAGTGGAGCAAAAAGAAGCCTTGAGTTTCCAGAAGATTTACCAGCAGACATACATGCTAAACATCCAACAAAGGCTCCTGAAGAGTTTGCCAAAGAACCTGCAAAACCGTATGGTCCACCTGCAAATATCAAAGACAGTCCAGCCAAGAAAGCTAAAGCAAAGGAAGACTAATATGGCCTATTTCTGTACTTTTGTTAAATCTTTTGTTCATTGCCTTTCCTCCATTGCTTAGACAATATCTTTTGAATTATATTATGATCCATTATTCTTTTGACTTAAAAAGTAATGGATCGTAATATACTTAGTAATAGTTTAACCATCAATGTTGTACTTCATTAGGCAATGAAGCTTATTTAAGCCTCCTAATAGGTAACTGTGGCTGGCATCCAAGTATCTATTCTACTAAGACATGAATGATTGAGTTTATGTAATGTATTATTGTGATTTGCATAGTATTTACCTCTTGAGCCTATATATACATGATGATGTTTTAGGAAATTATCCTCATTGTTACAGATTAAGCTGTTTATACCAGTGGGTAGGCCGCTGCATAGCGCGGCCAGAACCATGCTAGTATGTATAAATTGGTGGTTGGAAGAGGGAGGCTTGTGCAAATAGATGAGTGGCAAGTATACATTCCCTTGTCAAATCCACTTTTGTAGGTAGCTTGTCCAAATCAGAATCTTTTCTTAGTATGGACTCAGGTCCTCTCTATTATTGAATTAGATATAAATTCTCTCCACTCCATTACATTACAACAAATGAATTTGAAATCAACAACGTTCAAAATATACTTCAATCACTCATGTTAACTATATGCAGAAATTCATATTAAATTGACTTAATTTTATTCGTTGGTTAATCATTGCAAAACTTTGTTATGTGATGAATTTTTCAGCATTTAAATATTTCAAGCAAATTGAATGCCCAAGTATTCTTAAAGCAAATATCGATTTTCAATATTCACCATCAAAACGAGAAAAGATAACATAATCAGATGATTCTCAAAAAAATTATATAGTAATTTGAATATAAATAAATGGAAAGACAAATGGTGAGAAACCCACCGTAGCTAGGGGATTTCATCTAGTGCTGTTATCGAGTCGAATTGAGTCGAGTATTTGATTCTCAAATTTGACTCGTGCCTCTATCAAGCCAGGTTTGAACTCGCTCGACTAAGTGGACAAGTCTTGAAGTGTGTTCGAGATCAGTTCGATGAATAGGACTTGTGACTCGAGTTCGACTCGTTTATCACATATGACTTGAGCTCGCTCGAACTTGACTTATTTATTAAAATTAATGAGCCGAGTTCGAGCATTATCGAGCTGAGCCCATTCGAGCTTTCGAGCTTCTCGTTTGGTTTAACAACAATAATTGCATACTCTTTGTCTTGATTGATGTCTTGTCTATACCATTATTGCAGGTGCCTTTCAATGCACATAAAATTGTCTCTCTATTACACTTCCTTTTCATCTCCATCGCATCGCTTGCTGTAAAGTTTCCATTGGCTCTCTCCATTATGTTCCACCAGCTAGAAGGGGTCATTTTGCCATGATGTTATGTTGTCACCATGGGGAACAAGCTGGGTATTGACGGTGACTGCAACGGCCTATGTATGTTTAACATGCTGTAGATGTTCAATCCGACGTTCATGGGCATACCTTAAAATCTTCGCAAGGACGTTGATGAGTTTTTGAAACGACCCCATTTTGTAAATGGTTTTGTGGTACAGCCAAATTTTATTTTTTTTTGGCGGATTACAAATGATTCTCTCTCTTTAGACCGACTCTATATATAACGCCTATGAAAGGAAGCATTCCCTGCAAAATTAAGTGCACTCGAGGTTCCTCTTGTGTTTCAATACAGATTCTAGCTGCTAGCTAATCAATTTTAGTTTCCTATTACTACCACACCCCTACTAGTTTTTCCAAGCATGGCTTCTGGAAATGGGAACAACGATTGGTCTACCGGCCTCTGTGATTGCACTGAAGATTGCCGTTCCTGTAAGGTCCAAGAATTCAAATGCCCAATAGATACCATTCTATAAGGTTTCTGAGGGTCTTAATTGTTCTATTATAATGCAACCCATGCTTCATGTTCATAAACATTTTGGCTTGACAGGTTGCCTTGCCTGCTGGTGCCCTTGTGTTGCCTTTGGGAGGATTGCTGAGATCGTGGATAGAGGCCAATCCTGTTAAGTGCAAAACAAGAACTTTTCTTATAGTTGTTCATCATTAGTCTTGCTAGCTATCATCAGATATGAAATGCATTGATCATTAATTTTCTTTTTCTTTTTTGATATATAGCTTGCTGCCAGATGGGGTGCATTTTCTGTCTGCTAGGTCTACTCCTGTTGAATCATGGGTCCTTGTCATGGATTGTTAGCATGGGCTATCGCACCAAGATAAGGCAACAATACGGTATTATGGGAGGCTCATGCCATGATTGTATCCTTCATTTCTGTTGCGAGCGTTGCGCCTTGTGCCAAGAGTACCGTGAACTTCAGTTCCAAGGATATGATGTTTCTGCTGGTATGAACATTTTGCTACCCATGTCCTCCTCCTTTCTATATTTTAAATTCTAGAACAATTTTGGATGGTGTTTTAGCAACTTGCAGATGCGAGTATCTGTAAAAGAATAGATTCTAGTAACATCACAGGCAGAGTTAATGTATATGTTCACTCAATAATCACTTATATCTCTTAGGATGATGAATACTCGTGAAAGTGTCTAAGATAACATAATGATGTGTTTAACATAATGAGATATGTTTAAGAATATTAGTGACTAACAATGATGTGTGATTTCAGAGTCACAGGTTCTATAACATTCTTATTTTCCTTAAAAAAGAGTGCATCACTAAACAGCAAGATTACCAATGTGTTAAAATTGTTCTACAATTAACTTGAGTGATTTTGTATCCCTATTGACCTCAAATTCTAATTTTATTGGACAAGTAGGCCTGATATTACATTTTCAGTAAAAGGTGAGGCGAATCTATCTAGGCGTTCTCTTGTATGCTTATCTTGTGCCTTTAGTGTTCATATTAGAAAAAAAAAAAATCTCTGATATCTTAATGATCTCAATAATCTCATTCTTTCTCATTAGAAGTTAGAATTAAGCCTTGAGTTGAGGTACATGTTGTGTGAATTATTTATTATATAATCTTTTCACCAACTCGAATGCTCCAGACATCAATCAAAAGCTAATCTTAATTAACCACATACTCAATATTGTACCTAAATGGAGGACCGTTCTCCCTAATTGCACTTCGGTTTTCAGGTTGGGAAGCAAATGCTGCTAAAAAGATTTCTGGGGTAACTATGGCTCCAGTTGGAGAAAAGATGACGCGTTAGGTCAAAAGATCTGAATTGTGGCCTGGATTCATTTTGCACCTTCAATTCGAAACCTTATCCTGTAAATCTCTCCATTTAATTTTCTATTTGCAATAACCGAGTACCTAAAACTCTATGTCGTACCTTCAAAACTTTGAATGGTGCAAAATGAGATTAGTACAACTTTAGTCCAAAAGATTAAAATATTATTTTAGGGAGTGAAATTAGAATTTTGTACCAGATTTACCCTTTGTGCTACATATCCAATGAATGACAAAGTACTATAAATCAATTAACAATTAATAAATTTTAAAGAGTATAATTTATGGGCAAACACGCATTACTCATTTAAAGTACCAGTTCTTTACGAGTATTTTACTTTCAAATATTTAATTTATGATAAATATATCAATATTTGTAAGTAAAATTAAAAAATTGTTATAGTAATATTCTTGCAAAAAGGAAATCGATAGGCTATTTATTTAATATAAATTAAATATTTTTAAAAAATAAATAAATAAATGGCCCATAAAGTATTAATTTTTTATGACTTTTATTCATTACACGAATAAAGTATTCGCTCTTTATGTGCATTTTATTCTAAATCATTTAATTTATATTAAATACATAAATGTTTGTAACTAAAATTGAAAAAGTGTTATATTAATATTTTTACCGAAGAGAGATTGGTAGGTTTTGTATTTAACAAAAATTAAATATTTGAAAGTAAATACAAATCTATATTTGAGTGTAAATATTTGTATTAAATTAAATGTTTGAAAGTAAAATACCCTTCTTTATAGGCAAACACGCATTACTCATTTAAAATACCGGTTTTTTATGGATATTTTACTTTCAAACATTTAATTTATGATAAATATATCAATGTTTGTTAGTAAACTTCAAAAAGTGTTACAGTAATATTCTTGCAAAAAGGAAATCGGTAGGTTATTTATTTAATATAAATTAAATATTTTTTTTTAAAAATGACCTATAAAGTATTAATTCTTTATGGCTTTCATCGATTACATGAGTAAAGTATTGGCTTTTTATGGGTATTTTATTTTGAATCATTTAATTTATATTAAATACATAAATGTTTGTAACTAAAATTGAAAAAGTGTTATATTAATATTTTTACGGAAGAGAGATTGGTAGTTTTTGTATTTAACAAAAATTAAATATTTGAAAGTAAATACAAATATGTATTTGAGGGTAAATATTTGTATTAAATTAAATGTTTGAAAGTAAAATACCCATAAAGAGTCGGTACTTTAAATAGGTAATGCATAATTGCCTATAAACTATACTCCTTAAAGTTTATTAATTGTTAATTGATTTGTAGTATTTTATCATTCATTGGACATGTAGTACAAAGGACAAATTTGGTAAAAAATTCTAATTTCACTCTCTAAAACAATATTTTAATCGTTTGGACTGAATTTGCAAAGGATTAGTAACTTTAGGGGAGGTCAGTGTAATTTTTCAAACCACAGGGGAGGTCAATGCAAATGTCAGAAATCTCAAGGGAGGTTTCTGCAATTATCCCTTTAAATTTAACAGGTTTAAATCTTAAGATGTTCAGACGTATTTGATAATAAAAAGTAAAATATTTGAATGAATTAAGTGGTACTGAATTTTCTAATTAAAATTTACTCCAAAAAAACCCATGTTTTAAACTCGGACTAGACCAACCAGTTAAATTGAGAACCGGTCAAGTGTTCTGTCTGAGTTATTTTAAAAACTTAGGGTGGTAAAAACTCGATCAAACTTGGTAAAAAAATCAGGTTTGATCGGAAATCGGAAGAACGGGTAAAAATCGAGTTTTCTTATCTTCCTTTTTGTTGAATTTTTTTGAGTTATTATCACTTTACCCCCTTAAACTATATCACTACTATCAGTTTACCCCCTAACGTTATCTTTTTGTCACTTTACCCTCATAAGTAATTCAACTCAACATATTAAGAAATTTTGGACAAAAATACCCTTTTATTTTATAACATTACTACATTTTTATTATCACTTTATTCGTTTGGATTATAGTGATACAATCACTTTAGTTTCTAACATTATTTTCTAAGTATTTTATCTCATCATTAATCAAACTAGTATGGTCAAAAAGTTTTAAATATATTTACCCTTTTTTATATATAATTAAAAATAAAAAAGTTGGAATGGTTATTCTTCCTTTTTTTCATTTTATGAGATCGAAAAACATAAAAATAAAAGGGGTTTCTCAAATTTTTTTTTTCACACTTATTAATGAAAGAAGGAGACAAAAAATTAGATTTTGCAAAAATAAAGAAAATAAAGAAAAGTCTAACATTATCGTATTACTTTAAGATTGTCGAGATTAGAATTGAAATTTGGTCGTAAACAAAAAAGTGAAAAAATTTTAAAATAATAAAAGTATTTAATTCTTTCTTATTTGTAATTTTTAAAAAAGAATTGAGCTCTCTCTCTTCCCCTCCCCCTCTCCATCTTTCTATTTTTTTTTCAATATTAATAAGATTGCCAAGAAGAAAGCAATTAATACTTTGACTTTTTTTCTTGATACTAAAAAAGAGAAGAGTCACTCTAAATTTTTTATTATTTTTATTATGCAAAGAGGAGGGTATTTTTTTTGAAGTTTTTTAACTTGCTAAATTAGTTTAATGGTAGGATAAATTGTCTAAAAAATAACTTTATGGGATAAATTGATAATGAGACTATATTTTATGGGGGTAAAGTGATTATAATTTTAAAGGTTAAACATGTCTTTTCACTTTAATTAACAAACTTCATCAAGTTTGACCGTTAGTTTTGGAGGTAAAGTGACTAAAAGATAACGTTAAGGGGGAAATTGATAGTAGCACCAAACGTTAAGGGGGTAAAGTGATAATAACCCAATTTTTTTTTCCCTTCCTTACCTCTAATTCCAAATTCTTGTGACCTCTCCCCTCCTCTGTAAATCCATTTTCACTCTTTCACTTCAATTTAACCATCAAAAATCAATGCTTTAATCTTTTTTTAAACAAGATCTAATTTTAGATCTTGTATTCAAAAGAAGAAAAGATCCAAAAAGTGCAAAAAAGGGAGTGGAGAAGAGAAAAGTTTGAAGAAAACAGATAAAAGCTTGATGTTTCATGAGTTTGAGAATGAATAACTAACAAAATAAGAATGAAAATGAAATTAAAAAAAAAAAAAAAGAAGAAAGGAGTTGCAAAATGGCAGGAGTGAAAGGAGGATGAAATGAAACTCCGATAGTTGTGCCCTATGGAATGCGTCAGCAGTAGAGGAAGAAATGGGAAAGTATGATGAGGGGTCAGAACATTTTGAATATTATGTTTTGACCTCTAGGTTATTAAAAACTATTAATATACGTCAAATATTTCATACTTTATAAATGTTACCCTAAAGTTGGCGTTATTTTTAATCAAGTCCATAATTTTAATTTTAAACTTGTTAATGTTCATTGAATAATATAAACTGCTTATCATTCTAATTTTTTTTGTATTTTCTTGTTAAAAGTGTTTGAAACATCAAATATATATGAATATGCCTTTATTGATATAAACATGCTCTTAGGTATTATACATACAATATTTTAAATTTTAAATAAATTATATTTATGACATCATCCGAATCGATCCCCGATTGAACCTATTAATTCCTAATCCCTGAGTTTAACAGAGTCAATACCTGAGCTGAGTCTGAAAACATAGCAAAAAACAAGTGACAAACTAAGCTTTTCACTTATTACTTAATGTGATGTACACTCAAATGTATTAAATTTAGTACTTAACAATTTAGTAACTTTAACATATTCTGACTCTAAAATCAATATAGTAATTTAACAGTTTTATCAACGGCACCCTAAGTTAAATATTTTGTTTTGTGATAATAATGCATCGTACAATAATCCTCAATCTGCCACAAGTGTACTATTTACTATTATGTGATGTTCCTTTTCTACCCAGATTCGAAACAAATCTGCTGCAGACATTTGCAATTGTCAATTTCAATTATACTATATTATGTGTGCGCAATATATCTAAATACTAAGACTGTAAGTATAGACATTAGAATAGTAACGTACAAAAAATACAACAAATTTCTTTACTCACAGAAGGTAGTTTTGGACAATTAACTCCATCCACTCAAATTCAGATTATTCCATCCGGATCATTAATTATATGGTGCAATTGCAGAGAGTCCTGTTCCAAAAAAGTTCTTCTATTGTAGATCAGACAATCAACCAAAGTCAAGTGTAGTTCGCATTGTGCAAGAAATGACTCCATCTTACATCCATGGGAGCACTAAACGAGGTTACAACTAATAATACACAGGCCGGCTTCAGATTATTATGCAAACTGCAAATATGTTCAGTCAGGCCAAAATCCATCATCCATAAATGGGCTCTGGATCTACTTTTCTCCTTATCCTGAAAAGGAACAATTGCATAAACAAATGTTAGGCAAATTACAGTATCAATTATCAAAGGAAAGGATGTTAGGATGCACGTAAAGTGGCCAGTAAAAGTTAATTTTGAGAGTTCAGCAGGCTATCAGGACCAAAAATGGCACTGGTAGTTAGCAAATTACTAATTACAGATATAAACACCGTTTTATCTCAACTTTGCTAAGGAAAAAGGGTAAGATCTTGATCATTTTCCTATTAGTGTGAACAGCCAGTAATGACTTGATCATACTAACATAGATTACAGGACAGGGAAAGGCAACAGAAAGTCACATGAAAGAAAGCAAGTAATTGAAGTAGTGGTCGTCAACTTTCAACTTCTAATCTTTTAGTTGAGCTGAAACCGATAAACAAAAGAAGATCAGAGTAACAGTTGTTAGCAGAATTCAAGTCCACAAAGTCTTAATGTTATGCTAATTGGTCCAAAACCACGAAAAGATGTAGTTATCTTTCTGAAATGAAATTGCGCAAATATTCCATCACATCGTCAGGAGCTTTGGTTAATAAGATATGGTGCAACTGTAACTACACTTTCAGATATATTACTAAAAATGGGCAAGTAATTGCAGCACATTATTTAAGCCAGTTGCACCCGACTTGAACCTTTTGTCAAGTGTCATGAGACTAATACAAACTATTCATGACGGTTTATGTCCACGAGACTTGAAAAGCAAATTCACAAGGTCTAGTATTTATAAATATCTACATGAAGACGAGAGGAAATACTATCAAAACTGTTGAATTGTACATTCTCTGTGTAAAATATCCACATGCACTGCAAAATTTCTGATTCATACACTAATAAAAGGCAAGTACATCAGCACTCTTTACACAATCACAGAGTATCACAAAGCAAGTGGAGCCAGAGTTTGCATTGTGGATCAGAAATAGAACTCTTTTGATATACTAAGGGAACCAATTAGAATTTGTAGCAAATCACCTAGCATATTCTAAAGGTTCAGGGAACCTACGGGAAGTGTGCAGTTGCCCCTTCCTACATTACTGGTATCATCTCTCAAATTTTGGTTTTTGTTTCACTATTATCTATTTATGTCAAGATGATTAGCATATTAAGAAACTGGAGCTTGGCAAGAAAGCTTTTTGTTCTCTAATTGTACATCATCTAGTGACACGCCTAGTTTTTTCTCATGCATCATCCTATGATATCACTGAGTGATGCTCTGTAAAGTGTCCTTTTACTCTTTCTTTTTTTTTTTTTTTTGTTTGGGGGGGGGGGGGGGGGTTGTCTTGGAGTTAGCACAATTTATATCCCACATAAATAAAACTAAAAAGCATTATCAGGATGTTTATAAAAATTCACCAAAACTTCCACAAGGCATTAGTCTATAGTCATTGGATAGAATAGCGTGTGAAGTTAAGAGTTTATGTATTGAATGGACATTAAATCAATTCTTTTTCAGCTAATCATGAGCTAGCTTGGCATCAAAGCAAGCAAGAAAGGGAATGTGAAGGAAGAGAAGGAGCTAAAGAAAGAATGAAATAATCAAAATTTGTCTTATTCAAAAAGATTCCAACTACTTGGCAAATCATTATTTCTGAGTGTTACGGATTATATGCAGGCTGATTTGTAGGGATTAGATAGCTGTCACAGATTGATATAGGCTGATTTGTAGGGATTAGATAGCTAACAAATGTAGGCTAGTTTGTAGCCTAAATTATAGGAATTAGAGGACTGATTTATTGTAATAGGATATCTTCCTATTATAAGATGTCTATACCTGTATATATACCCTTACGATTGATGAATAAAAATATGGGGAATTTATTCTCTTCCTCTGAAATTCACATGGTATCAGAGCAAGGTTTGTTCATAAATTTTTTTTTTTCTGGGTTGTTGGGTGTGAGGGAAGCTGCTGCCATATTCAAGGTACAGGCTTTAGAGGTTCCTTTATAGACACCGCCAACTCAGGGAGGTACGTAGTACCGATTGGTCAGAACCCAGCACCTCTCCTCTGTCTCTCGACGCTATTTGCATACCTGTTTGTGGGTCAACATCGATCTAGGTGTGGGACTTGGCTACAACAGGTTTTTCTTGTGGGTAATCTGTTATCTTGTTGAATTTTCTTAGCAATTATGTCTGACAAAAAGCCTGGAGTTGTTTCTGATATAGTTCCGCTGGTTTCAAAAATCACGGAACATAAGTTAACTGGAATTAATTTTCTTGATTGGAACAATACTATTGAATTATATCTGCTCAGTATTTCTATGGATGGCCATCTGACTGATGATCCACCTACGGATGACTCTAAATTGTCTTGGATGAGAGAGGATGCTCGCTTGTATATACAGATCCGTAATTCTATTGATAGTGAGATGGTCGGTCTGGTTACTCATTGTAAGACAGTAAAACAATTAATGAACTATTTACAGTTCTTATATTCTGGAACAGGAAATTTCTCTCGTATCTATGATGTTTGCAAGGATTTTTACAGGGCAGATAAAGGAGACAAGTCTCTCACCAGTTATTTTATGGACTTCAAGAAAACATATGAAGAGCTCAATATGCTGCTTCCCTTCAGTTGTGATGTGGAGGAACAACGAAATCAGCGAGAGAAGATGGCGGTTATGAGTTTTCTAGCCGGTCTTCCGTCTGAATTTGAGACTGCTAAATCTCAAATTCTTTCCGGTTCAGAAATTTCCAGTCTAGAAGATGCTTTTCGAAGGGTTCTCCGTACAGAGAATACATTACCTGTTCTATCTACTCAGCCTAACAGTGTTCTTCTTAGCCGAACTACCACAGCTGATTCAGGAAGACAACACTACAAGAGTAATGGCACCAGTACGAGCATGGGGTCGGGGCCCAACCACTCTGATAAGAATACTAGCAATCATGGACAGGAGCAAGGAGAGATTGTATGTCACTACTGTCATAAACCAGGTCATATCAAGCGAGACTGTCGGAAGCTGCAGTATAAGAAGGCTCACTCTGCCCATATTGCATCTAGTTGTGCGACCTCTGACAAGCATGTTACAATATCTGCGGATGAGTATGCTAGATTGACTCAGTTTCAAGAAACAGTGAAACAGCCATCTGGTCATGTTACTGCTCCTGTCGAGACAGGTAAACCCAATGCATGTCTTGTTTCCTCTTCTCCAAAATGGGTCATTGATTCTGGTGCTACTGATCACATGACAGGTAATCCTAGTTTACTTTCTAACTTTCAGCCACATAAATCTATCACTCCTGTTACTTTAGCCGATGGTTCAACATCCAGTGTTATTGGGTCTGGAACCACTCAGCCCACATCATCTCTCCATTTATCATCTGTTCTGAGTCTACCACAACTATCTTTTAATCTGATTTCTGTCAGCAAACTTACTCGTGCTCTTAATTGTTGTGTCTCATTTTTTCCTGGTTATTGTTCATTTCAGGATCTCATGACGAAGAAGATTATTGGTGAGGGACATGAGTCTGACGGTCTCTACATTCTTGATACACCGAAACCAGGGTCTATAGCTTGTGCTGGAACAATCTCTCCTTTTGAAGCACATTGTCGATTGGGTCATCCTTCGCTTTCTATGTTGAAGAAACTTTGTCCTCAGTTTTCAAACATTACTTCATTAGATTGTGAGTCTTGTCAGTTTGCTAAACATCATCGTCTTAGTTCTAGTCCTAGAATCAATAAGCGAGCTACTGCTCCCTTCGAGTTAGTACATTCTGATGTTTGGGGTCCTTGTCCAGTTACCTCTAAAACTGGTTTCAGATATTTTGTTACCTTTGTGGATGATTATTCTAGAATGACATGGCTTTATTTGATGCAAAGTCGCTCAGAACTATTTCTTCACTTTTCTTCCTTTTGTGCTGAAATTCGAACCCAATTTGGTAAACCTGTACAAATTTTGCGAAGTGATAATGCAAAAGAATATGTTTCAAGCAGTTTTCAGAAATACATGATTGAGCAGGGTATTCTTCATCAGACCTCTTGTGTTGACACCCCTTCTCAAAATGGGGTTGCCGAGAGAAAGAATAGACACCTTCTTGAAACTGCTCGAGCTTTGTTATTTCAAATGAAGGTTCCTAAATGTTTCTGGGCTGATGCTCTATCTACTGCTTGTTTTCTAATCAATCGTATGCCTTCCTCTGTTTTGTCTGGTAATACTCATTTCCACACTCTATTTCCAAATAAACGGTTGTTTCCTATAGAACCAAAGATATTCGGTTGTACTTGTTTTGTTCGGGATGTTCGTCCTCAAGTTACAAAACTTGATCCTAAGTCCTTAAAGTGTATGTTTCTGGGTTATTCTCGCATGCAAAAAGGGTATCGTTGTTATTGTCCTAGTCTTGGTAAGTATCTTGTGTCTGCTGATGTTACTTTTTTGGAACAAACACCTTTATCTTCATCTTCAGGCTCTTCAAGTTCTGTGAGTCCAGGGGAGGATGATGATTTGTTAATCTATAGTGTCATACCAAATTTGGGTCCGCCTCCTTCTACACCGGTTAAGCCTCCCATCAAATATACCTACTCACGTCGGGCACATCAGCCCAGTTCTGACTTGGTCCTTGAGTCTCCAGAATCATGTCCTGATGAACCAGTCTCTTTGTCATCAGATCCGGCTGCCAACGATGATCTTGATCTCCCTATTGCTCACAGAAAAGGTAAACGTGCATGTACTTATCCAATCTCTTCAGTTGTTTCCTACCATCATTTGTCTTCCTCTTCTTGTGCTTTTCTTACATCCCTAGACACTGTTTCTGTACCTAAGACTGTTCGAGAGGCATTAGCTCATCCCGGATGGCGGACTGCTATGATTGAGGAAATGAATGCTCTAGATGTCAATGGTACATGGACTTTGGTTACCTTACCTGCAGGTAAACAAGCCATTGGATGTAAATGGGTGTTTACTGTCAAAATGAATTCTGATGGCTCCATTTCTCGATTGAAAGCTCGACTTGTTGCTAAAGGATATGCTCAAATTTATGGGGTGGATTATCATGATACTTTTTCTCCTGTTGCTAAACTTGCTTCGGTCAGGTTGTTTATCTCCCTTGCTGCAGCTTATGACTGGCCTCTGCATCAGTTAGACATCAAGAATGCCTTTCTTCATGGTGATCTTCAGGAGGAGGTATATATGGAGCAACCACCTGGTTTTGTTGCTCAAGGGGGGTATGGGAAAGGGAAAGTCTGTCGTCTGCAAAAATCTCTATATGGTTTGAAACAGAGTCCTCGGGCTTGGTTTGGAAAATTTAGCCAAGCTATTGAGAAATTTGGGATGCAGAAAAGCAAGTCAGATCATTCTATTTTCTATAGACACTCTAATGGAGGTATTATTCTGTTAGTTGTATATGTGGATGATATTGTAATCACAGGTAGCGACTCTAGCGGAATTTCGTCTCTAAAGTCCTTTCTTCATACTCAGTTCTATACCAAAGACTTGGGGATGTTAAAGTATTTCTTGGGAGTTGAAGTTAGCAGGAGTAAGAAGGGAATCTTTCTATCACAGAGAAAGTATGTACTTGATTTACTGTCGGAGTCGGGAAAGTTGGGTGCTAAACCATGTAGTACCCCAATGGTTCCTAATTTACAATTAACCAAAGAAGGTGAATTGTGTGCAGATCCTGAGAGGTACAGAAGACTAATCGGAAAGTTGAATTATCTTACTGTGACACGTCCTGATATTGCTTATTCAGTGAGTGTGTTAAGCCAATATATGTCCTCACCAACTGTTGACCATTGGAAAGCAGTCGAACAAGTTTTGCACTATTTAAAATGTGCTCCTGGACGTGGAATCCTATATGGCAATCATGGTCATACTAGGATTGAATATTTTTCAGATTCAGATTGGGCAGGGTGTAAGGAAGATAGGAGATCTACTTCAGGATATTGTGTTTTTGTTGGGGGAAATTTGGTCTCATGGAAGAGTAAGAAACAGAATGTCGTCTCACGATCCAGTGCGGAAGCTGAATATAGAGCTATGGCCAAGTCTGTGTGTGAAGTCATATGGGTATATCAGCTCCTTAGTGAAGTAGGAATTAAGGTCTCAGTACCTGCCAAGCTATGGTGTGATAATCAAGCTGCACTTCACATTGCTTCCAATCCAGTCTTTCATGAACGAACGAAACACATTGAGATTGATTGTCATTTCGTTCGTGAAAAGATCCAACAAGGTTTGATCACTACAGGTTATGTGAAGACTGGAGAACAATTAGGTGATATATTCACAAAAGCTCTTAACGGGGTCCGGATTGATTATCTATGTAACAAGCTGGGCATGATTAATATCTATGCTCCAGCTTGAGGGGGAGTGTTACAGATTATATGCAGGCTGATTTGTAGGGATTAGATAGCTGTCACAGATTGATATAGGCTGATTTGTAGGGATTAGATAGCTGTCACAGATTGATATAGGCTGATTTGTAGGGATTAGATAGCTAACAAATGTAGGCTAGTTTGTAGCCTAAATTATAGGAATTAGAGGACTGATTTATTGTAATAGGATATCTTCCTATTATAGGATGTCTATACCTGTATATATACCCTTACGATTGATGAATAAAAATATGGGGAATTTATTCTCTTCCTCTGAAATTCACACTGAGGAATATACTGGGACATCTATGAGCCTACAGAATGTGGATAAATAAATTCTTAAAGAAAGACTACCACAGGATTGTTCCTAGTGTTTCTGCTACTAAAGCTTACCTGTTTCTGGATTTCACATCTCTGTACACTATCAAAAACACCTTCATTTTCTTAAGTATTCAATTAACAAATCTTTGTTAAATAAAAGAGTGAATGGCCCAAAAGGTCACTAAACTATTAAAAATGGCACCCTCTGGTCACTAAACTTTTTTTGTGGCCGAAAAGGTCACTAAACTCGCAAAAACTCTCCAGCGAAGTCATTTTACCGAATTTCAGCGGTTCCTCATCCGGTAACAGGGTCAATATGGAGTGGAGGAATATAGTAAAGGGGCAAAAATGTCCGAAAGATTATTGGAATAGGTGAAGCCATAGATTGTCTCAATCCCAAACCATTTTTGAACCCATAGATTGACTTCGTCTTCTCCGGCAGTAAAAAAAGTGACTTTGACCACCTGTAAACCAAATCAGAATAGCAAACCTCTTCGAGTTACAGCCTAAACCCATCTCAAAAACAAGAGTAGCCGAGGAAATTGTGAAGCTGGTGATTTCAATGCAGTGGGTGAAGCGACCGAGGGATGAGTATGCTGACCCGTACACGATGTATGGTAAGTTATTAAAAAATTTATTTTGGTGAAGAAGAATGTTGGTAAAAGATAGTGCAAAATCTGAAAATGTTAATACGAAATGCAAAAATGTTATGTCGTACAGTTCGTCTATGATAACTCCCGAAATGGAATCTCAATTGTGCCCCCCAATGCAACGGTTGTTTGGCTTTCAGGAACCTAATTCAATCGGCGCTCGATAAAGGAGAATTCCAGATCGCCGAGACATCCACAGAAATTGAGACTGACCCATTCCAGCAAAGAATCGGCATCAACATGGTGAACGTGAGGCCTCTATCTTCACTCATTGTGCCTGGGAAGGATCATGTGGACTGCAAACAATGTCAGGAAATCGCACAACAGCTTCATTCTCTTCATCTTCCCTTATCTTATAATACACTGGCTAGCGCCTTTGTTCGATTGGACTGGGATGAAGACTCCTAGTCACCGGGCTAGCTCTTCTCCTCCGCTTGTCCTCTTTTGCCCTACTCGAATGGGGATCACTACTCCCAAAAGACAGCTATGATCGGGCAATAGCGTAGATAGAGTAGAGCTCTCGTTTCTTTGATTCGATAGTTCCATAGTTGGAACTCTTGTCCTCTGAGTCCATCTTAGGTTAGGTCTAACTCAAAAAATTGTGTAAGTGAAGTGAAGGCGGATCGAGCTTATACTCTTTCTTATCTTGTCTCCACTCCTTTGGGCCAGAAGACAGGCAGGAGAGAATGTCATCAATAAGCCAGCAGATATCTGAGATCCTGTCTTCACTCATGAATGGACTCTTTCTGTGATACCTTTTGCGTCTTGCCATGAGTCATTGGACAGGATGAAATGGAAGGAGATTTTTCCTTGAATAGATGAGAGAAGATTTGTCTTTCAACAAATGAAAAGAGGACTCAGCTAATTTCTAGATCTAAGGCACGACTTGCGAGAGAAAAAAAGGTTGACCATATTTTGTTTGACATTTTTGCCCCTTTACTATATTCCTCCACTCCATATTGACCCTGTTACCGGATGAGGAACCGCTGAAATTCGGTAAAATGACTTCGCTGGAGAGTTTTTGCGAGTTTAGTGACCTTTTCGGCCACAAAAAAAGTTTAGTGACCAGAGGGTGCCATTTTTAATAGTTTAGTGACCTTTTGGGCCATTCACTCTAAATAAAAATACAAGAATGACAATGAAGTCCTACTCTTGATATTGCCTCACAAACTGAACCACAAGTCCTATTTTCAGACCAACAGCAATGTTGTTCTCGCCGTATAAGTACTGTAGGCTGCTCTATACTCAATATCTTAAGATATATTGATCGATAAGATTAACTTCAAGAAGAAGGACCACATGATAATTTAACAGAGAAAAAAACAAAAAGAGCATAAAGCGCCCAATGAATTTTAGAACTGGCAACACAGGTAAGAAAGCCATCTTTAACTGATTGTAGCTCTCATCTATATGCTGTTAATATACAATTTTATAAGAAGACATGCCATTATAATTATTCTTGAATTCCATAACCATTACAGGAAAATTTAACCTGGATCTTCCAAACCTTTAGACTGGAATGTAAAGCAAAGAATCAAAACAATCAACACTAAAGGTGTGCCCAGATAAAAATCACAGTCATGGTAGAGTAAGGAATTAAAATACGGGCATCTGCAGTCACTAACCAATTATCTTGTGCCCATCTGCAACCATCAGTATCCACCACATGTAAACTGTAAGCATGTCTTGATTGTGATGACCGATTCTCAAAACTGTAGACCAAATAAGTTAAAATAAAAAATCATGATGAAGGCATGGAATAAACTATGTTAATTAAACATCTATACTCAACAAAGATCAGAATTTTCTTCTTACTTAACCACTAATCATTGTTCAAGTTCCTGAGAAAGTTACCTTTGGTGGATAAGATCTCCATGAATGACTACCAAAGACCCTGCTTTCACTTCAACAGGAACAAAATCTTTTTGGTCATAGGATGGAGATGGCTTATCAAAATGTACACCATTCTCATCTCTAGTGAATCTCCTCACAAGGCCATCTGTAAACAATCAAATATTCTTTATGGCTTGATTTGGTATGCTTCTGGGAAAGAAATAAAAACTAAATAGAGGAAGATTGTTACTTTTATGGGATCCAGGAATGGCCCAAAGGCAACCATTTACGAGTGTTGCATCTTCTAAAGCAAGCCACAGCCCTGTGCAAGTTGATGGTTCAGTATAGAGGAAGGAGTTATCCTGGTGCGGCACTACTTCACCTCCAATACCTGGTTGCTGAAATTAAAGTTTAAAATGTTATGACGAGAAACCAAGCATGCACGATAACATCAGCATCTAAATCGAAGAAAGTCATCAGGTCAATTGGCATCACTTTAACAGAAAAACTTCCATGTTAATTAAAAATGTTTAAAATTAACTATTCATTACCAGTGAAAAAATTAGGCTTCAAAGTTATTTTTGAGTCTTCAAAATATAAGCCATCCAAAGTTTGTGCATCATTTACTGAGAATTACATCCATTTCAGTTATGCCTTAGGTCGGGAGAGGAATGTCAGAAAAAACGATGGATACTGCATGAAGACTTCTTCCTTGAAACACATTAAAGTATAGAACTTTTCAAACATATATCCTAGTATTGTCCAAATATAAATGCAGAAAGATAAGGACTTTTGACAAGAAACCTTTCAAAAACTTAAGATTCACTCCTTTTGTAACTATTGGAATTTGGAAGTAGCACAGCATGCATTCTTCATTCACAATGAAGCTAATACCATTAATGAAAGCTACTTGCATTTCAATAATAACAATGAAAGGAATACCTTAAAGATGTACATGGATTGGATAATAACTGGTTTTTTGTAACCCAATGAAAGCAACAACCCAGACAGCTTATCTGACCTAGAGAACTTCTTAAATACCGGATCAAGCTCATCTAAGGCTGCAAAACAATACTTATTGTTAAAATATTTTTCAATGCCAGTATAAATTAATTAAATAAGCACAAAGTTCCTTCATAGCATACCATGTCCAACTTTGTTGATTGAGAGTTTCTTCGGTTGCTTCAAGTTACCATCCTCATCAAATGCTTTCTCTGCAAAGCAACTTTTATCAGCATACTATACAACACATGAAATGCAAATCAACAAGTCAAGTTCAAGGCACTTCTATCAAGACTACTGCAAAGTACAGTATACCCATTAGCAGATATCAAGAGACTTATTGAAAGCAAAGAAAAAATATTTTATAATGTTTAAATTGCATCTGATTATCTAATACCCTTAACAGGCAAATCACCAGTGTTGGGCCTTGGTAGGTGTGCATCAAAAGTCAGTGGGTTTTTTGTCGGAAGGACAGGAGAAGAGACTTGTGGAGAAGGAAAGGGAGGGGTGGAAAAAGTTTGAGAAGAAAAGGAAAAACAGTAGGATGAGAGAAGTCTATTTCCATGAAACCAGCAGTATCTTTTCTACAATATCCAATGAAAACATGAATAATTAGGTAAGTAGCCCACTTGTGAACCGTATAAATTTCATCAGGAATAATCGGAACAAACCAAAAAAGGGCATCTAAACTTAAAAAATTTCTACTTTACTTCAATTCCACATACGATTTTCCTGTTTATCCTCCCAAACACATTAAATTCAAATAAAAGACGAAAATGGAATTAGTGGATCAACAGAAGGACAATAGCTCACGAGTCAACAACCACAATACCTTCAAAGAAGAATGAAATCTTCTCAGCACTTTCAAAGAAGTAGTCATTTGTAGCATGTTGCTAAACAAACAAACAAATCCCAGAAAAAAAAAATCAATTAAAATCAAAGCAACCCAAAAAAAAAAAAAATCAAAACTTGATTAGCTGCCAATCATAGTTTTAACAATTCTTACGTGGGTTTTGGTGGAAAAAATAGTGGAAGTTGTAGAAGGGTCAAATTCATCAAGCAAATCATCCATTCTTTTCCTCATGGATTCTATCTCCTCTGGGCTTGAAAATGATTCCATCACCAAGTACCCTGTTAGTATCAGACAGCATTCAAATTAATCAAGAATCAAATCTTCCATCAGCTCTATTGTTCATAAATTAAAAGCCCATATAAATTATTACTTAGACCACCAAAAACAAAATAGATGATGTGGGATTATTACCTTGGGTATTGAAGATGTTAAGCTGGTCTGAGCTGAGGCTTCCATGGATGCCCATGTTGACTTGTTTTATTCTTCTTCTTCTTCTTCGTGGCAGGCTTGAGAATCCCAGAAAAATGCACTAGACTACTAGCTATAGTTATCTGCTCCAGTCAGGCGAATAGTAGAAAATCCCAGCATCAGCTGCATCTATTTATAGTGTTCCTTTTGTTTTGGTTTCGTAGTCTTACCCTTCTTTTATTTTCCTTTTCCTTCTATTCATGTTTTTCGTAGTTTGGTTTTTTAGCCTATTTACACTCATGGTACTTGTGAAAGTATAGAAAAACATGTGTGCTTATCTATTTTGTTTAGATGCCAACTTTTGCTAGGAACGGTAGCTTTTGTTCTTCATATAATTTCAGTGACAATATAAAAGATTAGGGTACATGGGGTGACTGGTAGATAGGGGGTAACATGTCTAGAATAAAATTGTGAGGAGTAATATGGATACAATTTGTAACTTAAGAATGCATAGCGCCAATGTGAGATTTGATGTAAACCTTAGGGCTGCAAGTTAATTGATACAAGTCCAACTATTGATGAGCCTTCCCTTTTTTTCTTCCTTTTTCTTTTATTTTCTTTAAAAAAAAAAAAGAAAAGCCAAGAAATCTTTTTTATTGCTTGGCAAGAAGTAAGAACAATCGGAAATCATGTTCACGAAGTTAACTCAGAACTTGCAGGATAAAAATTTTAATTGATCTGAACTACATTTGAGTAAGCCTTAATTTTTGCAACGAAAGAAGTCCCAATGTTTTGTGCGTTTTGAGCCTTCAGAAGCACGATGTTGTTCAACAAAACAAAAATTTAGGAGTATCTATGAAGAGATGATGAGCAAGCACCATTCAGGATAGGGTGAATTCCTGTACAGTATCTCATTTCCTTTTCATGCCAGGGTTGGACAATCATAAAACTCAAAATCTAGCAAGGTCAGAAGGCAAAAGAAGCAGAAGATCAACAGGTGTTCGAACCATTGTTCCATACATTGATAAGCTCATAAACAAGATTCTCAATCAGCCTCGTGCCCCAAAGAGTCCTGCGACCCCAGAAGAAAGTTGAAAACTATCAAGGTCAAAATATGATATGATACGAGCTATGCAATGCAAATTCAATACAAGGGCAAGTATCAAACCAGAAACCAAAGCAGTGCCATTGGTAAAAGGGGCATCCGAAGTGAAAAATTTGGAACCCCAGTGTTATAGATATGGACTTTTCATTCTGATTCTAAAGTCTTACAATGCTAATACATCTAACTGATGTACAAGATACAAAAAGGGCGCAAAAGGACTGGGACACTATATCGTGTGTCGATTTACATCGTGTTAGATACAACAGCTGCAAGACGAATTGATGTTAAGTCAATGCCTGAGAAACTGGTGCGGTTGAAAGATCTTCTGGCATCATTTTGCAGATTGATGCACTTACCGCTCAACACGTCCCCAGGAAATACTAATCGATCAGTCATCCAACAATTCCAAGAATCAAACTTCGGCCCTCTCCCAATTTGAGAGGGGAAAAAATGAAAGAATCACAATCAAGACGTTAGCAGCAAGAGGCACACACAAAATTACAGCGGGCATACACCTTGAACTATTTACTGGGAGAGATCACGTTACTGATGACAATTTTGAATCTTCTGTTCTATTCTGTCGGCACATGCAATCTGGGCATGGGAACGAATATGGAGAGTCATTTGGCCTTTTGAGCTCAATCCCTTTGGAATCACTATGAGCTCGCATGCTTAGCATTTGCCTCTTGAAGCTCCTCCACCTGGAGACAAGGTCACTAAAACATAATTAAATAGGTAAAGATACATTAATATCATATCAAAAGCAAACTTAAACCTACACAACAATGTGAACACCCATTGATGTCATTATGATAGGTGAACACATGAATGCTGCATCATTTTCTGCCCTCAAAAACATTAGACAACAAACATATATACTGATCCAATAAAAACCCCCACCAAAATCAAAAGCTTATTTCCTGCCTTCTAGGAAAGCTATATAGTTCTCTCTAGGTAGCTTGGCAACACGAAAGAAGGTTAATAGGGGAGCATATTATAACCAAGGTGCCTTTCATAGCGCTTTCACATTTTGCAGAAATACGCTAACTGGGCTTCTCTCCAGCTGAAGCATGCTATTAAACCAATTTAGAGGCCGCCTTTACACTCTCTTGCACCATAACCAGATTAACATAAGGAGTCCTTGCACCTGTGCACTAAACTATAGCATACAAATGCTGTGATTAAAGACAAAAACAAAGCTAAGAAAAGACATCATACCCAATATTTGGATTATCAAAGATTACTGCCAACTTTCGCTTATCAGGCTTAACCGTCCGGGAATGTCCGCCATACAAAAATCTTCTATGGCCCAAAAGAAAATGGGGAAAGTTTCCACCTTGAGTTGTCACAAATACTTCGCTGTGAAGACAAACGGTGTAGTCTATAGCAGCCATCCTGGAAGAGTAATTCTTAAAGCAGTAACTCAAATTAAAACTTGATCTTCAATTAAACAAAATATAGTACCACAAAAGAAATTTTAACAACTAAAATTAAATCATTCAGACCTGAAATGGTGCTAGCTCTTCTTCAGATGCGAGCATTTCTTTTGTTTGTAAAAGCGGAAACATTTCGAGCAGAGGAGCCATATACCTCTCAGAATCATATATCTTTCCAGACGCTAAAAATATAGCTGTATTTTTATCAAAACCCATCCCCCGTAGCATCAAACCAACCTGATCAAATACATGATAATACAGACACAATCAAGTGGATGGACAATTTAGAAATACGCACCATTGAAGCATCCATAATTTAAGTCATTGCAAAACGGAGAATGAAAAATCGTCCAATGTGAATTGGACGCATGGCTGGAATGATTAGGAGGGTAAGAGGCAATGTGGAAGAAGACCACAAAGGTCAATAGTTAGTTTAATCATTTTAGAAGAGTATAATGAGAAGAGAATAAAAAGCTAGATGGGTCACCTTCATTTCAAATTGTCCCCACAAACTCCCTTCATCCTAGTTAAATTGATGTACTTGAATTAAAAATCTTTGCAACTAAACATATCAATAAAGAGTCTTTCCTAGAATTTGGTAGTTAATGACTTTAAACTTTTGATAGTGGACAATTCTTCTCGAACCACCAGAAAAGGACACAAGGACAATCAAAAAGTGGATGGAAGGAGAACTACTCCTTTGATGTCAAAATTGTTCCCGATTTATAAAACTTGATTTGGTTCTTATCAACTTTTTGATTCATAGTTGGATATAGGCTCTTTCTGTTGAAGATAATACTGATTCCTATATGATAAATGTATATTTGCTTCACGTATAACTTTTATGAATTGAATTCATGTCTAGGTATCCAGACATTAATTGGAAACAAATTCATGAGTGGATGCTTCACCAAATTGCATTCAACTTCAGGTTCCACCACAGGTACCTGACTTGCTACCATTAGATTTTTACTTAAAACTGACATCCTCAAGCACAAAATCAGTTTGAAACTGTAAAGCTCCATCTTGACTCTATCCCAACTAGGATGTACTTTGCCACTTCAGACTTACCAAATGGAAATGAAAAGATATTAAATTTTGCATCCTGATTACTTAAATATGCTTCAAAGCACACAGAAAGGTACATTTCCATACATTCAAGCACATAATCTTAAATACTAATGGTAAATTCCAAAAAAGAAACATAGAGGCTACATGGCACAACTAATACCATTAGATAAAGAAAATAGCATGAAAGTACATAACCCATAAGCAAAGGAGGATACAAGTATAGATTGATCATTGAGTAAACAAAACCAACTTCTGACAACATAATTGGAGGAATTAAGAATAAGCAACTAGAAACATCAAAAGAGAAAAAAATTAGTACCTCTAAAGGAGTTAAAGGACATTTTCCATTGACTCTGATTGCTCCAGGACTAATTACTCGACCAGGTTTGGTAAATTTGCCTTTCCAGCCTCTTTCCCTAGCAGCATCCATATCTCTTTTTTCACTTTCTCCACCATCATATACACAACAAGAGAAAGCAACCATGTCCTGCATAGAACAATATGACTAGTCATCCGAACTCTTACAAAGTCTTATCTTTGCTCAGCAGCAAGACAGAAAATAATTTCCCACAGTTTAACCAACCTCCTCAAACCGAAGATGCACAGAAATGTACTTGCCACCATTGTTTACACTGTGTTCTTTCATTCTTGCAACCAAAGTTTCACCCATAGTCAAAATAGGATTAGAAAATCTTAAAGCTTGATAATTTGCCAAACACCTAAGCCGTTGAACTGCTGGAGGAGCATCAAAGGACAATCGATTTGCAAAAGGAGAGATCCTTATGATCCTGAATTCACAACAGGAAAGAAGAGTAAAATGGTTAACTCTCTGGAAACCAACATGAAGAAAAAAGACAAGGTTACTGCAACTAACCTAAAACATTTCACACCCTTACTTATTGCAGTTCATGGAATCGGTGGAAAAGGAACTCTAAAAGATTTCACTGTTTAACATTATTTATCAAAAACAGACAGGTATACTGCACCAAAAATTTCATTTTCTACCAGAGATGGTTTTCCTATGATGGACTCCTCACACAAAGAGAACAATGCCACATTTCAACAAAATTTGGAGCCCTTCCAGTCATTCAAACGGCATGTCAAAAATAACTAAAGCACCAGCACTACCAGCAGATCCATCCCTTAGCAAGGCAAGCATTAACATATAAGAAAAGAAAAAGGTGACACCTATCAACATTAGTACAGAAAGATAAAGAAAATCTTTAGCTCATTTCATCATCAATGACCAAAGCCCACTGAGAGGCAAGCATTTCCCAAAGAAAATACAGTAAGTATAATAGCTCACTTTTCTTCAAGTAGCTTTGGCAGAACAGTATCTCTGTAGAACTGGATGGATGACCATGCTTTTATCCTAAAGTTGTAAACATTGGTCATATTGTAGTCAAACCTTTCCATTATATACCCAGGAACCTTATCCACCACTCTTACATCATTTTCCAGGGTTTTAATAAAATAGTCTTCATCAAAAATCTCTCCGAATTTGCTGCACATGAAAGCCAAAATCAGAATCCATAACATCCTGCTCAGAACACTAACCAAACAACTGTGAACGATGGAGGTTCTGGCTTTCTCCAAAATCTCATAACAAGTAATCCCAAGACCAATCAAAGGATTTTTCCCATAATACGCTCATATATGTGTATATACACACACACTCAAAAATAGAAACATGGTATATGCACAGACAAACTACATTGATTAGTCTATAGGTTGATGTTCATATATGTTTGAGCAAGCATATGTATGCACATACAACAGAAGATCTTTTACAAACAATTTGAAGAACAAGCAAAAACATGTTTCATATGCATAAGCAACCTAGAAACTACACTGTGCATCCATGTATCGCAAATGTATGCATAGTGTGTAGTATGTTTACTTGTGAGTATATTAATGCGTGTGTGTATGTATATATTTTTATATGATTATTGATGCTCCTAGCAGTGAAGGTCCCGCAGCACAACCAGAGAGGCAGAATAAGCTGATTTATTTTTCTGTTTAATCTAAAGTGTTCCAAAGAGCCCAAGTACACAATGTCAGCAGTTAATCCACTAAAAATCAAGTTTTAGCCCATTCTGAAATATAATCATAGCCATGAATGTAAATCGCAAGCATAGTGACATCCTTGGAGTATGTCAATCACAAGGAATAATTCATTAAAGAAACATTAAAGCTAACCCACCTAGCATCTCTCCAAATACTGTGAAAATGGAAGTGGGGAATTACAAGGGTTGCATTAAGATAACCGGCTACAGCAACAGCATTGCATATCTGGAAGCATGAAATCAACAAACTGAGAAAGCAAGAGGCAGATAATGCATTATAAATACTCAACAGTCATTAACTAAGAGTGAATAAATAACTCAAGACATATGCAATTACCGATCCCCTCTGTTGATTCAAGCCACCATTTGCCTCAATATAAATGTATCCATTGGACTCAGGTAAGCCTAAAATAGCAGTTGTAAACCACTATGTCAAAATTTATGCAAAACAATCACAAGGCAAACATCTTGGGAGAAATAAACATTCATGAAATGAGAAATAAAATGACTTAGATTCCCAATATGCTTACATGGCAAGACAAAAGTAAATATATAATTCATGTTCAGCTAAATAAATAAGGAAGAAAAGTAATAAGAAGTCAAATTCACAAAATCCAAGTAATAAGAAAAGTAACAAGGAACCTTGAGATCAAAAACAAAACAATGCATGCCATTGGTATAGCAAAAATACAAATTCTCTTTCCTAAACTTGACTGCTAGTAAGTTGAAGTCCACTCCTACAAGTTCTCTTTCCTAAATTTAATTGCACCTAATTAAGGTCCATTAATGTTCATATAGCAAAAATACAAGTTCTCTTTCCTAAACTTGATTGTAACAAAGTTAAAGTCATTACCGTGATTCATTTCATCGAAAGTATAACAATATCCAAAGATATATCATAAAACCTAATAGCTGTAAGATCATTGGAAGTATAACAACATCATTGAAAATATAACATCCAAAGAAGATACAGATATCATAAAACCTAAATCTGCAAGAAAAAAAGATCTCCAGAATTTCAAAATTTGAGAGAATCAGCAGGTCATTAGCAGAAGCATTGAAAAATAAAAGGGCAAAAAAAAAATGTATAATAGGGTGGATGAGAGAATATGATAATCATGATTTTATTCATGACTAACACAGTAGTGTACCTCCTGAAGACATGTTTATGCATGGTCTCCACTCACCGACTTTATAGGAGTGCTTCCATATGGATGATATCTGCATTAAAATGTATCATATTCAGCAGATAAGGACAAAGTTCAATTTGAATATGAATAATCACAGCAACTAAAATAAGGAAAAAAATCACTAGTTTACTTTTTAGCACTTTTCAACTTCAATTACTTGGACCATATGAAAAAGCATCTTGATAAAAAGCCTTATAATCCCACAAGTTCTTTGGAATAAAAATAATTTTACAAAATAGAACAAAAGACAAGCATATAAGAAGATTAAAAAGCCTGAAGAGAAAATTAGCAGGTTACCCAATATCTGTCCGCACACAGTCAGTAAATTTATTAGTATCATTTATAACCTTATCTTTTTCCAAAGCTAAAATGCAAGATAAACGTCAAAGACAGGATTTACATCTTTTTGCATTCCGTGTAATTCTTTACCAACTACAACAATTCTTGTTAGCCAATAGCATAGTTAACATTCAGCTTACAAGATCCAAGGTTATGGCAGCAGACTATGTGAATAGGGTTCAAAGTTTCTTATTTTTCAACGCACACTTGCTCCTTGTCTCATATTAGATCCTAGCTCTAAATTATTCATCAAAAGCATAGGAATATCTAAAGTAGCCTGTTTTTACCGAGGCAACTGCATATGCATGTCCAAACTAGCCTATTTTCCTATCATAAGGACAAGGTAATACAACAGATAAAGGGCAGAAAGCCTTTTCATAAAAAGGCCAGCCAACAATCCAAGAATCATCCAACGTAAGAGCAACAAATTTCAAGTTGAAAATACTGTATCAAAGAATCAGGATTCACGCATTCATCAAGCTACCAAGAATTGCCTACTCAAAAATTATAAAGAACATATACCTTTACTTGGTCCTAAGAGCTCATTTCTAAATTCCAAACCAGCATTCAAACTCCCGGATTCTCATCTGCATTTTGCTCTTTGTTCTTGCTCTTTCCGCTTAGACAACTAAAAAGTTTCGATACTTGTTTCACAAGTAATTACATGATTCTGTCCACAAAAGCCCAGAATTGTACGATTACTATTAAAAAGCCATCAACCTTCCAGTTTTGAGGAAAAAAACCCAAAAATTTTTTTTTTTCCTTTCTGTTTTAGCACCAACCCATGTTTTATCCTCTTTCCAGATCTACCCTCACCGATATTCTGGTCTCTGATAAAATTTTGAACTTTAGTTCTTACCAAATTACAACCTATCTATTGACATGCAAAATGAGCGAAACTACAGAACTCATACCAAACATATCTTCCCACCAAACAAAGGGAAATGGGGGAAAAAATTGTAAAAGTGAAAGATCCTCAACTGTTTGAAACTTGGTTCCTATTACAGCACTAAAACAAATGTCAAAATCAATGAATAAAACCCTTTTCAGTGTCACTATCAATTACAATCACAATTTACATTGTCACTTCAAAAAATAAAAAATAAGAAAAAATAAAAAACAGAAAAGGCTTAAACTTTAGAACCGAGAGAAAAGCTAATTTAAGTTAAAATAAATTTAAAAAACCAAAAAAAAAGGAGATCCCAAATGGGTTTTCCACAATTCAACCAACTAACCGCATCAGCTGAAGAGTTATCGGAATCCATCTCGGGTTTGAGCTTAGCATAGAGCTGCGGGCTTCTATAAACCGACCCGGGTGCGCGCCGGTGATTAATAATCGGAACTACATCAAACGACACCGTACCCATGTAAAACAGCATTCCGGAGATGTACAGCAACGGGGCAAAGAGGAAAATCCCTTGTCGACGTAGAAGAAGCGAGAGAATGAGCCAGGCAATCCGCTGAGCGGCGGTTTTCGGGCCGGGTTGACCCGGAGTAAAACGCCCCTGCTTGCGTCGGAGCCGGGGCGAACGGGAAAGTGGGGATTGTGGAGGTGATGGGCTGCTGTGTCCGCTACTTGGGATCCTAACTTTTGCGTGCATCTCTTGATTTCTTCACATTATACAGAATTTTTCCCCCAAAAAATTTCAAACTTCTCTTATTGCTGTCTTCTTCGTTCCAATTTTTTGGGGGTTGCTTTTTTCTTTTTCTTTTTTTCCTTATTTTGGGACAGGTAGAAGAAAGAGTGAAGAGAAGGAGATTGTGTGTGCTTTTGGTGCGTGTTTCATGGAGTGGAAGAGGGAAAGAGGAGAAGAGCAGAGGAGACAGGAGGGCGCACGTGACCTGAAAAGGTGGGGTATGTGATGGAGGAAGAAGGGCACGTGCTGAGAACAGAGACAGAGTATGATGGTGGGAAGAATACTTAAATTGGTAATGTTGGGGCTGGAAAAAGGTATCGACTATGTATTTATTGTTGATCACTTGATCATTGGAAGGAAGAAAATGGTATGTTTTTTGTGTACTTTTTATTGTGGGTTCGGGGAAATGAAAAGATTAGAGTCGGAAAGAGGAGGGTGTAAGCTATGAGTTTTAGTTTATTTAATCTATGGCACTTCGTCTGGATTAAGGAATTTGACGAAGGATTTAACAATCATTCAATGGAATTTTGTATGAATCAAGGAATTTGATGATAGATTTAAAATTTATCCAAATTGGTCTAGTCCGAATTGTTTAAAATGCATTTGGATTTGTAATTTATCAAAATTATCTAAATACATTTCTTTAAATAGGAAGAGAAGTAAATTTTATTTATAGCATACTAAATCTGCTTCAAGAGCATAATAACAAAGCAAGGTAGATAAATCCAGATATCTCATAAATAACTATTCTAGTGTAAAATAAATTTCAAACAATAGAATAATTAGTGATCTATAAATCCAAATGCCTCATAAATAGGCTGTCAATCGGGTCTAATGAGCCGGGCTTTGATGAGCTCAAGCTCAACTCATTTAATTTGAATCATTTTTGGGCTTCGGGCTATGAGTTTCGGATTCGTAAATGTGAAGCTCATACTCAACTCACATAATATTCGGGTTGTGAGTCTTAATCGGACTTAGCCCAAGCTCACTTATTAATCCTTAATTTTCTTAATATAATTACTATAACTATTAAGTTGTAAAACTAATTTAACATTTACAAGACTATAATATTAAAACTAAATATGAACAAATAATAGTTCTTAAAACATATATAAACCAAAAAATTTTCAACAATATTTATATTTAATCCATTCAAAATGCATGAAAAATAGTAATAAAACATGCGATCATAAGCCAATACATCTTTAAAAGTTGAAACTTTTTTATAATCTTGTGATTTAAATCCAAATATGCTTGATGATTTTTGTGTTTGTAGACCAAAAAAAAATCAACCAATATTATGCCAATACAAAAATTTACTCAACCAATAGGAAAAATTAGAGATTTAGTTATGCATTACCAATATTGGCTCTCAAGAAAGCTCATGAAAGAGTTTTTAGATGTATTTTTGTGTTTTGTAATTTATGTATATATTTAGTATTTAGTAATAATATATTTGGATATATAATTATACATAATATTAAAATATAAATATTATATATATAGGTAATTAAAGGGCCGGGCCTATATCGGATTTGAGCCTAATAAGGCCCAAGTTCGGCTCACATTTAATTCAGGCCTAATTTTTAGGCTCAGGCTCAGACCGGCTCACTAAATGATCGGGCTCATCGGGCTTTTTGTCAGGCAGAGCGAGCCGAGCTCGGGCTGGCCCAGCCCCATTGACAGTCGTCATAAATAATCTAAACTATTAGAGGGAAATGAGAGGATTTCAAATTTTTCATCAAAATCCCTCAATCCAAACACAGCCTAATAACTCGAATAAGGGTTACTTTCGTTAATAAATTTGAATTTGTGTCTAAAAATTAGTTTGAGCAGAATCTTGTGGGTTGGATTCTTGTAATGAAATTTGAAATGGTGTCTAAAACTAATTTGTTTATTATTCAATTGTGTCTAACTCTATCTAGTTTTTGTGTTACTCCGGCTGACATTTTTTGTGTTACTCTCTAATTAGTTTTTGTTTAACTCAATTTCATTGGTTGTTAAACCAAACCAATGTTGAGTTAGCTCTTGTAGAGACTAAGCTCAAATGGGCGGCACTAAGTAGCTCCGTCTCATATTCTAACTCTAGTTCAAGATGACAATGACAAATTTAGGCATTTTATGTCCCAAGTTCAGGCCGATTAAGCCCCGATTCATGTATATATATATATATATGTGTGTAATCTATAATTATACACATTATAGTATAAAATATTAATAATTTATATACAACTTTAATCATTCATAAAAATTAAACATATAGTACATATAATTCTATATTTAATTATGAGTTTGAACTAAATCCAATTTAAACCCGAAAATCTTATTAAAGTGTAAACGAGCCTTACCTCCTAATATAAATGCAAACCCAAAAGCCTAAAAACTTCATTTAATTTATCGGACGCGTTTGAACTTGCTAAAAACTTCATTTAATTTATCGGACGCGTTTGAACTTGCCAAAACCCGGCCTTCTAATATAAGTCCGAACCCAAAAGCCTAAAAGCTTCATTTATTTTGTCAAATTAACTCATGAAGCTCAATTGACAAGCCGAAAACCCAAGTCATGATGCTCAATTGACAATCGTGATGCGGAGATGATATCGAGTTGCCAACCGCAGCAAATCCGACAGAATGGGGAAATGGAAAAGAAAGCCTCGTACCAAAGGTCCGTGAAATCCATAGAATCCACCACCAAAGTTTAAGCCGATTATTACTCCAAAATTTACTGCGTAATTGGACCGTGTAGGCAAAGGGAAATAATTGATTGCAGCTCAAGTAAAACAAAACTCTTTTTCTTTCATTTGTATTAACAAATGCTAAATCATAATTTATTGTTTGATAATCACTCAATAGACAAAAAGAAAGCAGTCACATGAGGAGGATGCGGATTATACAACAAGTGGTCAGACGTGTGCCCAGATCAACAAACAATTTCCATTTCCATTTCTTCTTACATACATTTCGCCTCATGTCACGTCTAAATGCCCCTTTGAACAATCAGGAAGAAAATGGTTTGACATGTTAAACAAACCAACAAAGAAAATGGAGGAATCGTGCCAAACAGGCGGTAGAAATAGGTCTGTAAACAGGGAAATTATGGAGGCATTGACATTCTCGATCTAAACAGATTTCTGCCCCCACTTGCCCCCAGAACTAGAAGGACAAAAAATTTTCTCCCCAGAGTACCTACATTCAATCCAAACATGTTTTCTAATCTTTCAACCAAAACCCAAAGTGATATTTTTTCACAAAAATGGCCATCCAAGCACAACATAAAGTTAAACTAACAATCTTTACATTTTGCATCTTAAGATCCAACTGCAGTAGCCAAATCTGAGATGGCAGGACTCCCAAATTTTAAAATCAATCACCAAAGTGTGAAATTTTCAACAACAGAACTGATTCCAGTGTCACAAATTTATAGCAGGTTCTCAAATTCAGGAATAGTGCAAGATGGAGGAACTATTAGCTAACTACTGAGTTCCATAACCACAACCAAAACCTAATACTAGTGCAAGTAGAAGATATGCCCATGTACTTCATCAAGAAAACATAGTGGTAGAGAATGATCTTCCTCTGACTTTTTTTTTCCCATATTTTTACTCCACTGCTTTTTCTGGCAGTGGCAATTATCCATTTAAAGTCACTCAAGCTTCTCCATGTCACTAGCAATTGAGAAAATCATTACTTCTCCATGTCACTCCTCCACACATTCAAACCTGGTTTCACCAAATCAATTAGCAAGAAGAGAGGCAACATCACCCTTGACAAGATGTTCCAGGATTCATTTTCCCAACCCTCATGTCAACTTCACTACTCCTTGGCCTAATTTACATCCACTATAATTTGGTTTCAAGTTGTGCTGTTCCATATAACCATTAAAGAACACAAGTAAGGGCAAAAAAATGGGCAAGTACCATCTGTCCACAACGTTTAACTTTCACGGCTCAATTCATACACTAGAAGAGTTTGTAAGAGGGCGCATTTTTCTTTTTTTGATTGGTAAGGAGGAACTTTCTCTGCCATCCAAAATCATCCTATATTTCTCATATTGTTATTCTGTTGCTTCCTACAAAAAATGTTCTTCAGTGACGTTATTACTGGCCTATCAATCAACGCACAAGAGGAAACAGACGAATTACAAAACTCAATCTTCATTAATATGACCACGACCTTAGTTGCTCATCATAGGTCAAACATTAAATTTTGTCCCAGATACCACCCCTCCCGTTGTACTATTTTTTCAATAAAAGCTAAATAACAGCAAATTTTGTTTAGATATACCAGTTCAGTAAGAACAAACATTCTACAAAACAAGCCAAATATACACCTCTGACTTCAACCATTATCAAGTACTCAATCACTAGCATAATGTAAACAGCTAATGCGGAATCTTTCATTAATGCACCCAATATATAGCATAATGCACAAAAAAGAGAGACAAACTTTGATATAAACTTAAAAAAAAAAGTAAGCAAAGATCAAACTCATAAAGAAAAGCAAGCATAGAGCAGTGGAATCAAAGGTCCTCCAATTAATCACTGGATCAATGATCAAAGTAACATGGTAGTTTCCACCAATCACATGACTAGAGTTACACTTGAAAAAAGTAATCTCAGACACACAATCTTCTTAGCTCATTAAGTAACCTCAATCAATCCAGATTTATTAATCCTTCACTAATCAATCATGAAGTATCCCCAAGATATCCTCATCCCTATACAAATGATACCTGCACACACCACACAAAACCAGAAAAAAAAGATATATAAACAGGTGAACAAAACTCAAAATTTCTTTCATTCAAATGAAAGAAGAAAAAATAACACAAAAAAATGGGACTCACTCTTTTTCACCCAATTTGACCTGAGTGCCACCATATTCAGGCAAAAGCACTGTATCACCTTCTTTAACAGCTACTGGAATTGTATTTCCTGCCTTATCCTTCAACCCTGGCCCCACTGCCACCACTTTTCCTGAGTTAAGCTGTAACAAATTCCAAACACAACCCATCCAAAAAAAACCCGGAAAAATCAGCAATTTTCCCCGTACTGATAAAAAATAACAACAATATCTAAAATATGACCAAAAAATGCATACTGGAATGACAAGTCACCTTAACCAAAACCAGTTTAAGAAAAAGGAAAAAAATCAGCTGTTTGACAACAAAAGGGAAAGAATTACCACTGCATCGAACCCATCAAAAACCCAAACAGAATCATCAAAATATTGACAGAGAAACTACTCTACAATGAAAGCAAACGTTTTTTTTTGTAAAATTGAATACCCCTTATCAAAAAAAAATTTCAACAAACATTTAACAAAATAAACAACAAGCTTTCCATTGAAACCAAAAAAAAAAAAAGAATCATCAAGCAAATGACAGAAAAAATCAAATTCATACGGTGCTGTTTTTGCTCACCTTGGCGGATTTTTCTGGGAGAAGAATACCAGCAGTGGTTTTGGAGGGTTGGACAAGCTTCTCAATCAGAACTCTGTTGAGAGTTGGGATTAAACGCCTGGCCATTTTTGGCTTACAAAAAAAAATGCTGCAGAAATTTTGGTTTTTGGATATATGGGAATGGGTAGAAGATCACAGAAGTGAGGAGGGCTTTGATAAAGAAACGGGTAGAAGGATTTCAGTGAGTAGTAGAAGGTTCTAGGCTTCTTGGAGAGGGGTTTAGGGTTTTATATGGGTTTATGGGTTTTTGCCATTGCAGCTGCTGTGAAGTACCGAATTATGAGTGCGGATGACTCTTGGTTGGTTGGGCTCATATACATTTGAGTTGGGCTTCACGACGATGGCCTTCATCCAAGAGTAGGTGAATATTTTGTTTAATTATTTCTTTGAGAAAACTTTATTATAATTCCTATGATGCTCTAATTATTGGGAATTTGATGAAACGTTGGCCATTAATGTATTTGTGATGTAGGGTTTTGGTAATTCTTTTGATGTTGGAAGGTTTTTGGAGTTTCATAGTGCTATTTTTGTTTGATTTTTCACAATTGTTGTATGTGTTATTTTTTTATTTGTATTTGTTGCATATTTGATGTATTTTCTACTATTAGTACAGATTTGTAGCGTGAAACTATTTTGTTGTAAAAAAAATGTACTATTTTGTTGTAAAAAAAATGTATATGTGTTGTGACATTCGTGAGAATTTATTTAATCAATAAATTACATGTTTTTCTGATTTTACTATTTACTACACCAATTGCTATTTTGCTGATATTTTTATTTTTTTTTGGCTTCTTGAAGAATTAAGAGAAATAAAACATTTCAAAGTAAACCAAGTTTAATAAAAACTTTTAAACTTTGGAAATGACAATACATCGTTGGGTTGGAGGAGGGATGGATTGAATGATTTGAAAGAAAGAAGTGTAAATAAGAGATATTGAATTCGAACCCTCCCACTTATACTTAAAAAAATACATCATTGGCATTGGATTGCTTTCTTAAACAAGTAGATCAGTTTAGTGAGGCGGTGTAGCCGTGTAGGTGACCTTTGTGGGCCAATTTTAGATTGTGAGAACACGAATCTTTGGGTCATTGGTAAACCCAAATGAAGCAACATAGTCCAAGAACTTATTTTTGCCAATCCTTTGCGAACTCTTCTATGTCAGTCGACTTCAGAGTTAATCTTCTTTTCTTAAATATTTTTTCCTTTTTTCGGAGCAAATTTTTTGCCCTTTTGATCTCTCTGTGGGACATTTCCATTTTTACAATCTTTTTGTTTGGAGCACAAAACTAATGAATTTGAGTGTGTATTTATGTATTAAATTGTGTACACTGCACGTGTGCCCTTCAAGCACTCTTTAGGAAAATCCTTGAAAATTTAGTATGCTAAGCACTTCTCTTAATGAAAATTAATCAAGTAGCATTATTTGATAGGAGTTTATTTAAAATATTATTTAGAATAATTATTATAGCATTTTTTGTGAAATAATGTATGTAAAATAAAAATGTGGCTGGAAAGATAAAAAATTAATTAAAAATCATGTTTCTCATACAAGCAAAATAATATTTGGGATAATTTTACTATCTAAACACACATGCTTCATTTATTACACTTTTTATTTTTACTTTGATGGTTAGGTGATGGCTAGTCAAGTTATGCGCACTAAAACTAATCATCCTCACGTACAATAATTATTCTACAACACCTTGCACTTTCTCCATAGTGAACAAAATACGTGTCTATCATATCAACATCCATTGTTTCTTTTTAAAAAAAATGAAGAAAATTAACTTCCATCAAACTATAAGCTGAATATGACTAGCATCCTTTGGAGTTTTGGCCATGAATCATTTGTCATTTCTAGCTAAGAAATCACATCATTTAATCAACACTTTATGGTTTTGTTGTTATTCTCTCAAGCCCACACACATATTTTCAATGTGTTTATTCGATGGTTGTGGTTTGTAAGTTGTTATGCATATTTGATGAGTATACTTTAAACACTTTGAAAGAGTAGCCGTTCATTTGTCACAAGAAAATTTGCACTTTAACAAAAGCAAGCAATAAGATAAGAAACTTTAAACTTTAGTTACTAGTCATTTTTATCAGATCAAAATTGACAACCACTTAAAACATTATCTTAACAACCACATTAACACTCTTAAGAAAAAGGGTGATTTAACACCAAGACATGGAGAGCCACAATATTTGACCTCCCACCACTTCCTTACAGATACTAGGGAAAAATGGTCTGATCAAATCCTATCTGCTTTTGAAATCTGGTTGACATTCTTTGGACCACTTGCTCATGCAATCATCTTTTTTGTCCTCAATTACCTCTTCATGCCATGCTACGAGCATATGGCTTGTATTTGAAAACCAAAGGTAGTTCAAGAAACGCAACTAAAAAGTTGGAAACTTGGACCGTCACAAGCATATTCTTAGAAGAATAGGGTGCAGAAAAACTTGGTGTCTTCTAAACGGACTTCCCAATTCTTGAGGTTGGCATAAATAGGAGATTGATGTATACCGAACAAAGAATTGTTCCATGACCTCGGCCAACTTTAATTTATGCGGAAAAAAGAGTAGTTCATCCGCATAAAATTTTGATGCAAATATTGGTCCAGAAAATGACTAAATTAAGAAACATGAATCATTAATTGATATTTTGATTCGTAAAAACAATCAAGGCATCAAAACCAATAACATTAAAGAAAGGTAATTTCGTCCTTCATTTCCATACGCAATGATTATTCTTTCACACAAGTTCTTGGGAAGATTCTAGTGCTCATGAACTACATACTTTTGCTAGTTATGAAGATGCCTGGATGTATCAGCATTTCCCTTAGTTCTAAATTGCATGAACGACATCTTTGGAGTGCAACTAAGTCAACTAGATGCCTTTCCCCGTCCAAGGAATTCATCATTCTGGTTTGAAATTTCAAGTAGCAAGTGAGTCCAATGCCTAGCTAGTGATGTCCGAACCCTAAGACTAAATCCGATTTGTGCCACATTTTTTGTCAGGCCACTAAAAGAAAGAAATATGGTAGCGATAATGCATGCATTTCATGTATTCTTCCTAACCATTGCAACCATGCACGTTATTCTTTTTCAATTCTAGAAGTTACTTGAGGAATTGGTTGACCATTTGATCAAACTTCTATCTGACTTCTCAAGTGTGAGAGATGACTGGTGATCCTATACTTTTAATAATAGGTTTAGGGTTTCAAAAGGTCGACCGTATCATGTGAGAACTAATTACAACAAACTCATCACCACAGATTATCGAACCCGACCCTTAAAACTGGATATGTATCATTTGCATGTAATTAAACTCCTAATCTATTGGAGGTTT
>NC_040045.1:38332141-38404490 GCF_003713205.1 Coffea eugenioides | reverse complement strand
ACAATATTAAGGTTAATCTTGGGTGTTGGCTTGCGTCTTAATTCAAGTCCATTTTGCCTAAAAAGAAACGCCCCTTGATTCTTGCGTCTTACATTACTCACTTGGCGATTAATTTGCATGTACTTGATATTTCTAACCATAACTTGCATATAGCCTGCCAAATGGAGCCTTTGGATATCCCGTGCCTAGAGAAAATGGGCTTAGTTCGGGAGGGCGACAATGGTTGGGAGGTTGTTCCCCCGGGACCGCTACGCCCTCCCCCTCGATCATCCTTTGCCAGTGCCTCCACGGTGGGCGGCGATCCTGGACCGTCCTCCTCCGTTCCCCCCCATTCCGGCCATACGGATGAGGAATGGAACCAGCTACGCAACACAGTCGAGCGGCTTGAGATTCGGCAGAAACACATGGACGTTAACATTCACAATATGGCGCAGAATCTAGCGGCATTTATGCAGCAGGCCGGGTTCCCTCCGCAGTTTCCGCCCAACCCCCCCTTGTCTTGACGACGTCAGGGAAGTACCGTTGCCCCTTCCGTTTTCTCTGCTATTATATTATCACATTGAGGGCAATGTGTCCTTTAGGTGTGGGGGGGTCGGTTTGGGTGCTAGATATTTTCAATTTTTCATTTTTGGGGTGTTTTTCCTATGTTTTTTGTTTAAGTGTTGTTTTTCTGTTGAGGTGTTGTCCCTTTAGTCCCTTTTGGGTGTTTTTCCTTTTTTGTTATCTTGGTGAATATTTTGGCAGCTCACTTTTTCATTGCTAGTGGTGGTTTATACTATGAATTGGGTTTTAGTGGCAGGTAAGAGCATGCTTTCTTGGTGAATATTTTGAGTTTAACGACTTGGTGCAATTTATGGCTAACTTGTTTAGGCAATATAAATATTTTGCCGGCATTGTTGTGTAGTTTGGTCTCCTGTCGACCTTAGTTCTCCATATTTAGGACATGACGCGGGCTATGATTTGTAATTACTTGGTATTTTGGTGTTATTGGTGAATAACGTATGGCTTTACTCCGCTAGTGTCGCCACCCAGTAACCGGGGGTCTTCACCACACGTGTCGGCTCTCGCGTCAAAAAGTGGCGATATCTATGAGTAAGTGGTCCTGGAGCTGTGAAAAGTTGAGTAACTGGGCTCTTTCATCTAAAAATGTCAGAGTTCACATCAAAAGACTTGAATAGCTCGGGACTAAGCATTATTCGTGCAATTTATTAAAAAAAAAACAAACAAAACAAAAAGAAAAAAATCAGATGTGGAAAATTGAGTTTATGATCATGTTGGCCTGCCGATCCTTGGTTCGCACTGTTGAGATTTTGGTTGTCAGTTGACTGAATTGCTGACTATTGCTAGTTAATATTTGAATTTCCTAGGTGAGTTAGCCATGAATTGGACAGGTCTAGGAACTTGAGAGCTAACCGGGAGGGATATGTCTTGACACTTAGCCACTAGATCTTCATTTCGGTATAAGCACAGCTGGCAATGATATTGTTAAAGCTGGCCATTGTTGGGTTGAATTGTTCCCATGCTTGAGGGCAAGCATGATTCAGGTGTGGGGGGAATTGATAGGGTGTCATTTGTTAGTAATTTTTATTAGTAATTTTCCCTTTTATCCCTGATAAATAGTGTGCTAAATTCTGATATTTACTCATATTTGGTATATGGACTTAATTTCAGGAATGAAGCAGAAAACCACTAAAAAGGAAGGACTTTATGGAAAATAGGGAGACTTCTAAGGGCTTCAATTCTTGGGCCCTTGAATTGGTGGGGGACCACAAGCTAGTGGAAGGCATCAAGTCACTTGGGGCTCCCAAAAGAAAGCTACGGAAAGAGACTTGGGGCAAGAAGTACTTTGAAGGCTTTGTCCACATGTGTGGGGACCACCTAGATAGCTTGAGTCTATCTTTTTTTTATTGCTTAAATAGGGATAACGTAGAGTAGCAGGGACATCTCTAGTTTTAGTCTTTTAGTGTAGTTTTAGTTTTTCCTTCTTTGGACTGGCCTCTGACACACGCCAGGTGTTCGACAAAATTCCCCAACGGGAAAAACACCTCTTATTCCTTACTTCTTAATAGAAAACGCTATGCCTTTGCAATCCATTAATTCGTGTGGTGATTTAATTATGCGGCGTGGCTAAATCTTCCATCTAGTCAAGGGTCAACTCGACGGCGCAGTCCCGAAAATCTGTGAGATCTAATTAGTCTTCACGTGTTCCTTTATTTATTAATATTTGCACGTTATCTGCTTGAATTTTCATGGGATTATTTTATTAATTGGATGTCAAGGGCCCGATGTTCAATGTGATTTATTAATCTCGTGCCAATTTAGTCAATTAAATCCGTAATTGTTTGATTGATTAATGTTAGTGGCAAATGGTGTGTTTACACATTAGGGGAACGTGCAATCTAATTTAAATAACCCTCGTAGCGTGTTATTGGTTAGGGCTAGGTTTTTCTAGTTATTAATGCAATTGGAAAATTAATTCCTACGGTCGTACCTAGGAGTACTTTTCTGGTTAGAGGTGATTAATGGTCGTACCTTGGTCATCTATAATTTAAGGAAAAATTGGTCATCAGACTATAACTAGCCTATTAATACATTAAGTGAACCTCTCTTGCATCAATGATCGGATGATTGGATTGTGCCTGAGTAGTTGTATCCTTGGCTAGAATTTATTTATTCTTGATTTAATTCCTGTTTTACTTGTGCTAGTTATTTATTCATTTTTAGTTAAATTATTTAATTGTTTTTAGTTTCATTCCGGTAAAATCCCCCCTTACCAATTGGACTTTAAAAAGAGACAGATATCCCCAGTCCCTGAGGAGACGACCCTACTTGCCACTGTCTACTATTTAGTAATTTTTGTCAATTAATTAATTCTGGTATATCGGGTTAAGCAAACTCTTTGGGAACAGGGTGAATCAAGTAACCCATTGCACACCTAGAGTCCCTGCTCCAGTACCTAGGATTGATTATTGACTGCTTTTAGTGGTATCTAGGTTCTATATTTATTATTATTATTGCACAGGCGGACGACCTGTCAAGCAAGAGCAAGATAGCCTTTAGATCTAACATCAGCTAACAAAGCTCTATACAAAAATGTTTTTCCAATACCACCTGGACCATCAATGAAAAAAACACCAGGTTTATCTGAGTAAATTCTCTCAGATATGATTATGAATGCTTTTTTCTGTTTTTCATTGAGCAGGTTAATTGAATTTAAGTCAGTTTCTGAAATGACAATGTTTCTTTCTGCTCTTAATTCTCGAGTTTCATTCTCTACATTTTCATAAGAGAATCCAGTGGGAATCAAATTATATGAATGTATACTTTTTCCCATGGATTGCAAAAAACCATCAATTTGTTGCAGGACATTTCTTTTCACTTGTGTACATGTCATAGCTGAACATTTGGCAAAATCTTCTGACATAGAAGAATCAAAATTTTGCCACAATGCCTTTGGGTCATTAGGACAAGAATAAACCAAAAGTGTTGCAAAAAGGCGCCTCATTTCATAGGGCATATGAAAGAGTGAGGCTTCTTGTAAACAAATTTCTTGGCTGTTATCATTTTGTAACAAGCCTCGAATTAACGCTACCTCTTGGAACGTTTCTACTTGAACTCCATTAAAGGTTCTCAGGTCATTAAATGAAATTGGACATCGAACCTTTGATAAAAGTAATCTCAAGTAGTATCGTTCTCCTTCAGAAGGATGAGTAGTCATTATTCGCCCTATTGATTCACCTCTTTCTCTCAATTTCTAGTATTTTTGCTTAGGTAACCAGACAAAATGATCAGGGAACTCTACATAAGTACAATTTAGATCCTGAGCTGCTTTATCTGTCCTATTCATGTAAAAAAATTCAGTGAGCATTGGTTTTTTCAAATGATAGTTATTGACAACATTTTGAAGATTAGCTGTTTTTTTGAAACTCATTGGCTGATAATTTTCCAAATGCAATTGTAAATGAATAATAGCTGGCTTTATTTCACTCATAGAAAATCTAAAGATTCTCCATGCTGCCTCAAGTGGAGAAACCCACCTAGCTGATACATATTGTTTAATTTCATCAATTTCTGAATCAGGTTTATTATTTACTACACAAAAGTTAGTTCTATTATGACCTTTATAGATATACTTGTAAATGTATTTGACTGCCTTAATTGTAAAACACATTTCAACATTAAGATGGCAATCAAATTTAGCCAAAAGATATGGATTGTATGGTACAACCCATCTGTTATCTAAAAGAGCTGATTTGATCTTAATTTGAACTCCATCATCTCTCCTTCGATATTCAGGATATGCATTAAGAGTTTGGATAGTTTCCTCACAGAAATTTTTAGGAAAATTATTCTTGCAAGTTCCATTTTTTCTCATGCATACATTTGTTGGATCAAGTGAACCACATGGTCCATGAAGCGTATGTTTAATAACCAAATTATATAGATGTTCGTTTTTCTCTTTATTTGGTATCTCAGCACAGACAATTTTATCATATTCTTCAGGAGTATACATCTTGAATTTTGACTTTAAAATTAGCAAGAAGTGTGCATGTGGCAGTCCACGTTTTTGGTATTCAATGACATAAGTGTAAGCTGCCACTTCACCAAAGATGCATTTTTTCAGAAGTTCATCTTTAAGCTGTTTTAACTTAGCATGAAATACTCTAGCAAGCAAATCTGGTCTGTTTTGTGCCTCTTCTTTATCTATTAAGTGCTCTTTTATTTCTGGCCAATTAGGATTGCAAGTCATGGTCAGAAATATATCCGGTTTACCATACTTCTGTACTAATGTCATTGCATCCATGTATTTACGTCTCATATTTCTCGGCCCTCCAATAAATGATGGCGGTAATATGATACGTTGGCCAACATTAGATGCTTGACTCTCGCCTGATCCTAAAGCATCTATTATGCCTTTCAAGAACTCTCTCTTAATTTCCTCTTGTTGTAATCTATAGAAGTCAAGTCTTTGTGTCTCAAGCTTCACATATTGATCAACAATATATTGTTGTAGGAGGCGAGCAAAATGTAATAGCCAAGATTCATCATTGTCCCTAATCTGAAGTTTATAACAATAATATTCTCGAAGAGACACAAAATTTGGATCTTCATGTATGTTTTCCATTGCTGTGGAAAAAATAATAGTACATTATTAAATGTGTAATCATAAATATTAAATAGGTAAAATGAAAGATCATGGTATATAGTTATTTTACTAACCATGTTCTTCATTTTGGATTAGTTGTTCTACTGTAGCAGCATTTTCAGGGGAAATGAAATCTGCTACAGGTTGCCTTTTTTTCCCCTTTCTTCCATTTACTTTTGTTCCTTTCTTTGGTATTCCTTGGTGCCAGCCAAGATCACCAAAAGGAAAAAGTATTGGATATTGGAGTGGATCATAACATCCATAATAGTATTGTATATTTTTTGAAGTGCCACTATGGGTATGAACTCTAATATCACGCCTGCTGGTTTCTCCATTTTCTTACCCCTCAACCCACAAGCCTGCAACTTGTGAAGTTGTTGGTCTATTATAGACTCTTTGATCAACACCAGGTAGAGTTTTTAACACAATGTAGTAGTTATCTAAATTAGATATCTCTCTCAAATTTCTAAAGAATTTTGCATATGGGTTAGCCTCAAGAACTTGCATAATTTTCCTAATCACAGTTTCGGATAGTCTAGGACAAGCTGCTAATCGATTGTTTACTTCAGTTTCAAAGTCATTGAAATATAACTGCAAGTTATTATTATGACCATTGCTTGAACTGAAATCATTCAAAAGTGATATACTGTCCTTGAATTCTAAAAGTGTAAATTCCTTTATTCCTTTTTGATAGATTCTGATCAGCTTTAACACCAAAGGAAGTTAATCCAAAATGATTATTATATGTTCTAATAAGAGTTCTAAAAGATTGTGCCTCTTGTGAAGATGAAGTTAATAACTCTTTAAAGATATCTGGAATTTTATTTTGAGCCAAAACAACTTCACCATCTTGACAACAAAAATATGCTGTGTCAGAAAAAAACTTCTTGGCTCCGCAATGAGGACAATCTAGTTGGGTTGGTAGGATATCAGCTTTGTCAGGAATTATATCCAACAAAGCTCTTCCTGTTTTGCACTTTCTTCCTAAAATACAATTATTTGAGAGCATTTAGTAATCAAACCATTCAATTGATTTTAATGGCAGTGGAGAAAAACATATTAGAAAACTTAAAAGTATTAACTCTAGACCTGGCTGAGCTTTTTTGAGAGATGATTTGTGATGCTTCGAATGACATCGAGAACTACGCTGAACACCAACAACTGAGGAACACTCATTACCAATTGTGGTGCTTGTTTGCTTTTCAGTTATATTTGTAGAAGCAATTGATCTAGACTTTGCTCTCAATCTCTTCTTTTTCCATCTAAAGTAGGCGTGTCTTCTATATTCTTTCTTATTTATCACCTCTCCAGCATAAATGTCAGAATATTCAAGAGGCCTGTTATTATAAGATATAACTGGAGTAGTACCTATTATAGGTATATGTCTATTCACAAAGAGGGGAGGAGTATAATTAATTAGTTGCATGTCTAGACCTGATATTTCAGAAGAAACATTTCTCCCTTTAACATTTGTGACTTGCTCACTCTGAAACTAATTTTCTATAACAAATGATTGCTCATTGCAGTTAACTTGTGATGAACTAGCAGGCTGAACATCAGACAGATTGATTAAAGATGAATTGATTGGGAGCAAAGAATGATTGTCAATAGAATCAGAGGTATAATGAATTCCTCCAGTATTTTTTGAAGGAAACCAAACATTTTTACCTCTGCAGTCATTCGGCAGAATTAGGTTCCTATCGATGTGATTTTGTGAAGCACATGTTTCAACAAAGTGGTTTTCACGAATGTCATTCTCACAGTTGATAGTAAAAGGAGAATATGGCTTATAAATAGAAGAATCGAGACTAAACTTCATATGCTCAGTCAGCATATTTAAGTTTGTCTTTTTGTTTCTTTCCAACATTCTTAGATCAGGGGAATCATCAAACATCTCATCTATCAATCTAAAACCTGTACTAAATTTTCTTTTTTTTTTTTCATTTTGGAACACAAAAAATCAAAATCTAATTTTACTATAAACAAAGCAAGATGCTAATCCAAAGGCACTCAAAATGACAGAATCAAAGCATCCTAGAATAGCTAAAACTAAGTAATATATATAAAATGACAACCTTAATAAGCCAAAGGACAATGATACTAAATGATGTAATTATTGAATAGATAAGCAGCTAACAGCATCATGCAACATTTGAAATAAAAAACAGAGGGAAAAGTAAACTATCATAGCATAACATCAAACACATCGCATTCCTTAATTAAGAGAAAGCAATAAACAGAGGCAACAACAGTGAAAAAAAACTTGCAGTTCAAAATAGAAGGTGATAAAATAGAAACATACCTATATTTTCTTTGCTCGCCTGAATGTTGGCAAAAGTCCGGCAGCATTTGAAAATAATATAAAAACAGAGAAAAAAAGTAAACGTAAGCTAATCGAAAAAATAGCATCATAATTATTCTTTTATGTATAATATCAAACACATGGCAGTCTTTAATTAACGGAAGGTAAGAACATGGCAATAAATATAAATAAATAAACAGAAGGTAAGAACATTCATCAAACTAAAAAATTGCAACTTAATATGCTGACTGAAAAATTGACAGAAACTAAAATTAGTTGCTCAAACTAAAATTTGCAGCTCAGTTATCAAACTAAAACTAAAAAATTGCAGCTCGAAATAGAAGGAAAGAGAATAGGAATTACCTAGATTTTCTTCGCTCGTCTGCTGAATACCGGCAAAACTGGGAAACAAAGGTATATATAGAGCTGGAAATAGTAAGTTCTGAAAGCTGTACCATAGATGATAAGTCGGTAGAACAGCCATCCCTAAAATGAGCTGATTTTGGGGAAAAAGAGATTTGAGTGAGTTGTTTTTTGGGAAAAAAGAAGAATTCACGCGAATGTGGATGATTTTTTGAGAGGCAATCGAAAGGAAGTACAATTAGTTGGTGGAAGTACAATTAGTTGCTCGAGGAATTGACAGAAAATTGAAGATTTTGCAGGCTTCTAGATTTTGGGGGAAAAAATTTTACTGACCTAATTTTTGGGGCAGGACAAAAATTCACGTGCGTGTGGAGGATTTTGTGGGTTGCAATCAAAAGGAAGGACAATTGGTTGTTGAAGGAATTGGTAGAAAACTGAAAATTTTGCAGGCTGATTCGACGGGAAGAAAGCGGCTATTTGAGAGAAAGAAAGAGGCTACTCGGCGGGAAAAAAGGGAAAGGGAAAAAGGGGGAAGGAAATTCTGGTAAATGAAGAAGAAGGAAGCTCGATGACTAATAAGACCATTAAGCTACTGTTGACTAACTTACATCATGAGTCATCAGTCATACTAATCATGCTAACAGGCAGGAACATTACTTCTAACGGGTATGACTGCATTAATTTGTATAATTATATAATTAATAATATAATGTAATTCAAAACAGCCCATGTGATAAAAAAATCCACAAATAGTCTACAATTATTGCATTTGACCAGAAAATTATCAAAGAGATATTTTCAAATATACAAAAATAACACTAAATAGTTAGCAACTATTTAATGAGCTAGTTTTCATAAAAAGATTCAATTGACCTTTCAAACCAATTAAAAACCAATCAAAAGGAACAAATAAAAATAATTATATAATGTAATTCAAAACAACCCATCATGTAATTCAAAACAACCCATGTGATAAAAAAACCCACAAATAGTCTACAATTATTTGCATTTGACCAGAAAATTATAAAAGAGATATTTTCAAATATACAAAAATAACACTAAATAGTTAGCAACTATTTAATGAGCTAGTTTTGATAAAAAGATTCAATTGACCTTTCAAATCAAATAAAAACCAATCAGAAGGAACAAATGAAAATAATTATATAATGTATTAAATAATGTAATTCAAAACAACCCATGTGATAAAAAGGTCCACAAATAGTCTACAATATAATGTATTATATAATGTAATTCAAAACAACCCATGTCATAAAAAGGTCCACAAATAGTCTACAATTATTTGCATCTGACCAGAAAATTATAAAAGATATATTTTCAAATATACAAAAATAACCCTAAATAGTTAGCAACTATTTAATAAGGTAGTTTTCATAAAAGGATTCAATTGACCTTTCAAACCAATTAAAAACAAAACAAAAGGAACAAATGAAAATAATTAAACCATTGTTACCAATTAGCCCCTAAATAGTAAGGAACTATTAAGACCTTTAATTTCAAGACCAAGGCTCAAATAGGCATTCTCACTCTTTAAATCCCTAAAATCAGAAAACAAACTCCTTCCTAACTCCTTCCTCTAACAATATATTGACACTTGGCATTCAAGGGAGAACTTGAGTTGTTCTCTTATCTAGTAGGTAGAATATATTGACACTTGGCATTCAAGGGAGAACTTGAGTTGTTCTCTTATCTAGTAGGTAGATACATACTTTGCTTTTCAGTACGAAAAGCAACAAAGTTAATATCTACGAGAATTCCTTTTGTTTTTCTGGACATACAAATATGTGGAAATGTTGGGTGTCTTCTTGTCATTTCTTGTTGTAACTTTTCTGTGAATCTCTAATGTTGATATGAAGATGTTTGCTATCGTCTATGGTTAACTAGGAACTTGTAATTGTCTAAATGCCTCCAAGGTTTTCTCAAAAAAAAAAAAAAAGGAAGCACAAAAACTGGAAAGAAACATAACTTAAAAACAAAAATAAAGATTCTCAGTTGATTGCTACTCATGTTTTAGGGATAATTTCAGAAACCTCCCCTAAGGTTTCTGACAATTTCATTGAGCTCTCCTGAAATTTGAAAAATTACACATACCTCCCTTGATTTGATAGTTTTAGTAACAAAACCTTAAAATAATATTGACTTGATCAAATTTTTAAATGAATACCTAGAAATGATCTTGTGTAATGAGTTAAATTTACTTCACTATAGAATTATAAAATTATCTAATGTAATTATAAGGAAAAGGTGCCAAAATTTTCATGTCCATACCTACTATTATTTGATAAACAACTATAATAATAATTTTATCACTATGATAGGATACTTTTGATGGTATTTTATTATGGATTTAGATTTATAAGATAGAAAATAAAACATTGAAATAATTGATTCAGAATTTATGAATTTTTTTAGTAATGAGATTATCATAATTTAGTAGTGATTTTGGGCAATTTCTTTTTGATTTATTGTTAATTTTAATACCAAAAAATAGAAAATAAAGATTAGCAACAAAATCAGATTACGTATAAAACTAAATCATTAAAAAAATCATTAGTTCGACATTTGGTTACAATAGAAACTAGAGATAATAGTGGTAATTTTACAATTGTATTGGCAAAAAATGAAAATAAAAAGGAATAAGAATGAAAAAATAATTTTAAAGTCATTCTAAATATAAGCATACCAAACAAAGGAATTTCATCAAATTATTTAAAGGTAATATATTGTTATTTTAAATGACAAGAAAGGTATGTGTAATTTTTCAAACTTCAAAAGAGTTCAATGAAATTGTCAGAAACCTCGGGACTGAAATTATCCCCATGTTTTGATTAGCCCGTATTGACAGATGTACGTGACAGAGCAGTGACGATGGCATTACGTCACCACCGTAAAAAAATGAAGCAAGTAAGTAGTAACTTTGTGGTCAAGTAAGTATTAAGGACTCCAAAAGTTACCGGCTTTTGGAGTTACTGTGGGGAGTTAGGTTTATTTGCCAAAAAATTCTTACTTTCATAAGAAAATGTCAGAAAGAAAACTCATTCTCAGGGGGCTTGGGGGGTCTTTATCTCTTAGCAGCGGGGCACCCCTGTGGGGTTTTCTATCCCACATCGGTAATGGGGGGGTTGGGGTTTAGGTTTATAAGTCCCTCACAGGACTCCAAAAGTTACCGGCTTTTGGAGTTACTGTGGGGAGTTAGGTTTATTTGCCAAAAATTCTTACTTTCGTAAGAAAATGTCAGAAAAAAAAAAGGAGATGAATTTTTTTTTGGGAATTGCAGCTTTAGTCCCCTCGCTTTTACTTTGTTTTTTGTTTTGACCAATGCCGTAACTTGAGTTGTTTTTCTAATTTGACCTCAATACTATGTTGGTAGTAAAATCCATGGTATTAGAAAGGTAAGAAGTTAGTCTAATTAACATTTATATTTGTCATATTAGGTAATAATTAGTTTAATTAGTCTTCCCATCCTTTAGTTAGGACTTGTATAAGCCCAATGTAACTTTTATTTACCAGTATTACTTGCACATGAAAGCTCACTTTCTAATATGCAAATCTTGATTTCTTCTTTTCATCATTTTAATTTGTGAATGCGAAGCATAATATATAAAATTACATTTACATTTACGTGGCAAAATCAAATGTTATTTTAAAGGCCATATATATAATCATGTTTATGCAGTAAAAGTGGTTGATTCACCTAACCGCATTAAATCTTAGCTTTTTTCCTGAATTGAGACTCTTACAATGATTCAAATCTAATTCATACTTAAGAACACAATGAATGATCAACTTAAATTAGTTAAGTGTGATATACTTTCATTACCGACTCTCTATTTTAACAAGATTCTCTCTAATGTTTTTTTTATATGGAAATAATAAAGTCCTTAAGAAAAGTAAAATATTAAATGGATTGGTGATGTTTTGATTCACAAGATCTTGCTTTATTTATCTGAATTCATCTAATAAACTATTAAAGTTCTTATTAATTCATATATGAAGCATGAAAACTGAATAAGTTTGATTCAAATTATTCTTAAATAAGGAATTTGGATAGCAAAAGAATTTTACAATTACTTATATTTTGTTATTAATTAGCACACTAGACTTCAAATTGATGTTATACTAGTTTATGGGCTCGAAGCATGCATGAGCTTGCCAAGACGAGTTCCCGGATTCTATAGCTGCGTTGATAATAAGCCTGTACCAATAGTCTGGTTACAATGTGGTCTATGTCTCAACGACTAGGAAAGCAATAACAATAGCACGAAGCAATGAAGTTTTGAAAAAGAAGCACGAGGAACGTAGTTTTTTTTTTTTTTTTGTCAACGGAGTGGGTGTCCGGGTCAATTCCGTAAAGGTGGCCCGACTAATCCCACTCCGGCCCGGCCCAGCGTCCCAACCAGACCTAGCACGTTAGATGCACGGAGAAGCCGATGTTGCTGCGGAGGTTCGACCCCAGGACCTAACGGTCCCGAGGAAGAGGCGCCAACCACCAGCCCATTCACGTGGGGGCGAGGAACGTAGTTGAAACAGCAAGATTTTTTTTTTTGGGGTTGTAATTGAAACAGCAAGATATCATACATTACCACAAATTTTTACTTCAATCCTCTTACTTGAAAGAAGATGATAACGTAAAACCGTAGTGCAGTGGAAAAGAATAATATAACCATATATTAACTTTGTTTTATTTCAAGATTAATTGTAGAGCTGTGAAAGCATTTGTTAATAAACACAAATTTTCATTTAAATAAACACACTCACGTTTATTAAATTTTGTTGGTTTGATACAATTTCCTATGTTTATATATAAGAAACTAAAATTTGGGTGTAACTTTGTAAGCACTAAAAACTATTTCTTTTTTGTATGAAAAAATTTGAGTGAATTTGACTGCAGTTATCATCACGGCTAGAAAATCTCCAAGACCATTGGTCACTTATAGAGATTTTCACAGATCGCATCAATAATGGAATCTAAACATATGATTTTTTTTATGAAAAAGTGATTTATTCTTATCAATTGTTGTTTTGATTTAATGTCCATTAAGTACATAAACTCTTAACTTCAGAGCCTATTCTATCCAATGATCATGGGATGTCCTCAACTGATTTTGATTTTGTGAGGGATGATTTTGTAAAATTGATTCTTAAAAATCAAAATTTTCAAAATAACTCATGTGTTCTCATTTACTGTTAAAAAAAGTCATTTTAATAATGCATAGCTGTTCTCGAAAAAAGTTAAAAAGATTATTTTGATAATAAGATGACTATATCATCCTTATATGCTATATAAATGAATTTTTGTACTAATTAAATAATTTTAAAGTAATTAATTACTTTCTTATGAAGATTAAATGATGGAACAGAAAAACAAGGGACATATAGATGAATCTAGAAGTGAAATGAGAAAAGAAAGAAAATATAAAGAGAGCTCGGATCGAACCGGTAGAGCCCCGCCCTTGCAATTGGGTCGTTAACCAAACTCTTCCTTACGTAAATTTGCGTGGGATATAATTTGTGCTAACTCGAAGACTCTGCGAGACTGCGCGCCGCCGCCGCAAGCAACACAAAAAAAAAAAAATGTAAAGGGACACTTTATAAAGCATCACTCGGTGATATCATAGGAAAAAAAATCCAGTAGGCGTGTCCCTAGATGATGTACAATTAGAGAACAAAAAGTTTTCTTGCCAAGCTCCAGTTTCTTAATATGCTAATCATCTTGACATAAATAGATAATAGTGAAACAGAAACCAAAATTTAAGAGATGATACCAGTATATAGGAAGGGGCAACTGCACATTTCCCTTGGGTTCCCTGAATCTTTAGAATATGCTAGGTGATTTGCTAGAAATTCTAATTGGTACCCTTAGTATATCAAAAGAGTTCTATTTCTGATCCACAATGCAAACTCTGGCTCCACCCGCTTTGCTATACTTTAATTATGATTGTGTAAAGAGTGCTCATGTACTTGCCTTTTTTTAGTGTATGAGTCAGAAATTTTATAGTGTAGCTGGATATTTTGTACTGAGAATGTACAGTTCAACAGTTTTGATAGCATAACCTCTTGTCTTGTTCACATAGATATTTAAAAATATTAGACCTTGTTAATTTGCTTTTCAAGGTTTGTGGACACAAACCGTCATGAGTAGTTTGTATTAATCTTAGATATATATGACACTTGACAAAAGGTTCAAGTCGTGTGCAACTGGCTTAAATGATGTCCTGCAATTACTTGCCTATCCATAATTTATCTGAAAGTGTAGTTACAGTTGCACCATTTCTTATTAATCAAAGCTCCAGACGGATATGATGGAATATTTTGCGCATTTCAATTCAGAAAGATTACTATGAATTGTTCTCGATTAATTATTTTAATTGGTTATATATCCCGATTTTGAAGAATCAGTTTTTATGATGTTCTCAGTTGCTTTTGTATTATAATTATAGATTTTTCAATAACCAAAAAAGCTAAAATCTATAATGATTTAAAGAGTAATTTTTGCTGATTTTGATTATTCTTCATAATCAATTTTTATAGTTAGATTTTGTAAAACCTAAAACAATCAAGAACAAGGGCTACTTCTTCTGGTGGTTTGCCACCAATTAGCATAACATTAAGGCTTTGTGTGGTTGAATTTTCCTAACATGTCGTATAGTTACTCCGATCTTCTTTTGCTTATTGGTTTCAGCGCAACTAAAAGAAGAGAAGTTGAAAGTTGACGGCCACTACTTCAATTACTTTCTTTCTTTCATGTGACTTTGCCTTTCTATGTCCTATGACCTATGTATTGGGTTTTTGGGAAATAAGGCAGCGGAAAATTTCATAAATTTTCCCAAAAACCACTCAGGATCACCCTAATTTTTGCGTATGGTTCAAGAAGAAGGGAAAAAACAGATTACCTTAATCCGTATGACGTTTCTTTGATATATTAGAGAAGATGAACGACCCCTTGAGCAGTTTAAGTGTCCTGCCTCTACCGAAATCCATGCGAGAGTGATATTTGGATCGTTTCTACGACTTGTGTGTGAAAGTGATGAAAGTTGCCAGCTTTTCTTTTCACTTTTCTTTATTTGTTTTTCTCTCTATATATGTCTCACATATTTTTCCATTCTAAGCTCTCTATTTTGTAACGAAAACTTGATACCCCATTGGAGGCAGAGGTTTTTTTCGTACTAATAGAGATAAGATAGAGAGGGAAAAAAAAAGAAGAGATAGGATTTAATTGTTTTATTCAAGATCAAAGCAAAAGATATCCAATAACAAACTCTATTTCTTAGCTATCTGATAGATAGGAGATAACTTTTTTCTCCTTTCTGCTCAGATAGTTCCGAAATTTATTTTCTTTGTAATTAAATCCCGAAAGTATCTTATACTTTTATTTTCAAGTCTTCACTCAGACACATAATTTAATCCAGAATTAAATCTCCAATGTGTGTGATCCAATAGGCTCCAAATACATTGGCAATAATTATGACTTATAATTCCCAAAAAGAATTAGATAAAATAAACAACTTTCTTTTATCATTAATTACAACAATTAATTAATTTATAATTATAAATCATCAGCGGTGTTTAGCAACATATCATGACCACCCAAGTACTCGGAATTAGTCAAGGAAATTTTGACCTAACCTTTCCATGAAAAGTTATCATGTAATTATTGTCCTTTCACTACCGATATCCAATTAGTCAGGGAATAAGGAATGAGTACCAATTTCCTATTGACTAATTAAATTTGCTAGTTCTCAGAATTAACTCTAGGTTAGGTTAACTTAAAAATATTCTTCAATTAACCTAACACAGTCAACTTTTTAGGGTTAATTTCCCACTGGTGGCTATCCAGATATCAACTCCTACTATCGGAGTAGTGAATCCTATCTTAATCACTCATTATCTTTCCGTGCTTCACACTGCACCCAATCTCTATTCTCTAAGTCACTCTCAGTGAGTAACAAGCAATAGAGTTAAAATATAGTGATTCACACTCAAGATACTACGGTGATCTCAAGTCGTGGGATCATTTACATAACTTTCCACAAGAGATACAACCATTGGCACTAGATAGATATCCCAATGGGATCTCTAAGCGGATCATTCTAATGTATTTGTACTTTATAAATCATCTACACATTAGCCTAGGTCTCTATATACCATGATTAATGAGAACAACCACTACTTACATTAAGTAGAGGCTAACTGTGTACTAGTCTCTCCGTACTAATGATGTTCTCTCTCATTAGTACTATGACAATTAAAATTTAAGAATATTACTATAAATGTGATTGATATCTCATAGTCATCAATTCTTGTGACTACCATCACATTAGTAAGTATTTCAAGGATTTTATCAATTATATCTAGCATGTAACAGATATAGAAGAAGTTATTAAAATACAAAACATAATAAGAAATGTATTAAATAAAATCATTGTTTCAGGGCATACATTCCAACACGATGTTTGTATCATCGAGTCATTACTGGCTGTTCGTACTCATTGGAAAGTGATCAAGATATTCCATTTCATGGTCTTACCCTCTTTTCTTATCGGTAAATGATACTAGCACTTCTCAAAAAATCTCAAATACTCCTTTTTTATTTTGCATTAGGTGAAGTTTAAGCAGTACTTGAGAAGCGCCAATATCATTTTCCTTCCATATCAAAGTTGAGATAAAAGGATATTTTATATCTGTAATCAGTAATTTGCTAACAACAACAGGGAGTTAGTAGTAGTGCCATTTTTGCTCCAGATAGCCTACTGAGCTCTCAAACTTAACTTTTTCCGGTCACTTTACGTGCATCTAAACATTCTTTCCTTTGATAATTGATACCATAATTTGCCTAACATTTGCTCGTGCAATTGTTCCTTTCAGGATAAGAAGAAAAGTAGTTCCAGAGCCCGTTTATATATGGATGATGGATTTTGGCCTGACTGAACATATTTGCAGTTTGCATAACAATCTGAAGCCGGCCTGTGTAGTATTAGTTGGAACCTCGTTTCATGCTTGATGCTCCCATGGATGAAAAATGGAGTCAATTCTTTCACAATGCAAACTACATTTAACTTTGGTTAATTTAGATTTAAATTTAGGAAAAATGACATGTTTCATCCCTTACATTTCACAAAAATATTCTTTTCGTCCCTCATTTTTAAAATGAAGCAATTTCGTCCCTGACATTTAAAAATTAAAGCTATTACATCCTTGAACTCAATTTTCAATCTGAATCAAACCACCTATCAACCTGATTACAAATTTTGGAGGTATAATTGGTAGATCACTTGGTTAACTCAACTTGAATATAACTCAACTTGAATTCCTACATTGTCATTGTATACACTGATAGTTTTATGTACCTACCATATCGTTTCAATTTAAATTTGAACACCAAATTTTGTATTTATGATACACATTTAGACTCGCAAGCGAATATACTAACGGTGCATGAAAAGATTTACCCAAAAGAAAAACCCGACTATTCCAAAACAAATAATGGCCTTTATGTTATAATATTTATTTTTTTGGTTTGATAAATGTCATGTGAATATGATGAAATTGACCGAGTGACCTATCAATTCTATCTCCGAAATTTATTATTGGATTATTGGATGATTTGATTCAGATTGAAAATTAGGTTTAGGGATGTAATAGCTTTAATTTTTAAATATCAGGGATGAAATTGCTTCATTTTAAAAGTGAGGGACGAAAAGAATATTTTTGTGAAATGTGAGGGATGAAACATGTCATTTTCCCTTAAATTTACTTTTCTTTTGTGTTAGTTCACAATTGAATAATTCCTACTTGAAATGTACATAAAAGTTTGTATCCTGATATAATAAATCTAGTCTAATCTAATCTAATCTAATACTATATAAAAGTATGGTGGGAATTTTACCTAGCAAACTTTATCAATAAATTCATAAGGTTTTGGTGATCGTGTTTTGGAACAAGGTATATCCAAGGCCGAAAATGCTTGATGTTTGATCTACACTTGGAAATTGAGTCTGCATCAGATTTGTTTCGAATCCGGGTATAAAAGAAACATCACACAACGTTAAATTGTACACTTGTGGCAGATTGGGGATTATTGTACGATTTATTATTATCACAAAACAAAATATTTAACCTACATACATCATACACTCCAAAAAAAAAGAACTGAACATACATCACATCAGATGAATGATATGGCAATAAAGTTGTACTAATCTCATTTTGCACCTTGTTGATAAAGAGTTTTATTAGGTACTAGATTATTGCAAATAGATAATTAAATGGAAAAATTAACAGGATAAGGTTTTCGAATTGAAGGTGCAAAATGAGTTCAGGCCATAATTCAGAAGATCTTTTGAGCTAACGTGTCATCGTTTCTCCAACTGGAGCCATAGTTACCCCAGAAATCTTTTTGCCAGCATTTCCTTCCCAACCTGGAAACCAAAGTACCTCAATCCAAGACTTCATTCTGACTTTTAATGAGAAAGGATGAGGTTATATATTGAGAACATCAAAATATCAGAAATTTTTTTTTTCCTAATATGAATGAATACTCACAAGATGAGCATACAAGAAAACGGGATGGATTCGCCTCACCTTTTACTAAAAATGTAATATCAGACCTACTTGTCCGATAAAATTGAGAATTTGAGGTCAATAGGGATTCAAAATCACCCAAGTTAATTGTAGAACAATTTTAACACTTTGATAATCTTGCTGTTTAGCGATGCACTCTTTTTTTTAAGGAAAATAAGAATGTTATAGAACCTGTGACTCTGAAATTACACATCACTGTTAGTCACTGAAATTCCTAAACATATCATTATGCTATCTCTTAATTCCTATACTTTATTTAGGTCTTTAACATCCTGCATCTTAGACACTTTCAGGGGTATTTATCATCCCAAGAGATATAAGTGATCATTGAGTGAATATATGCATGTAACTGTGATGCTACTGGAATCTATTCTTTTACAGATACTCGCATCTGCAAGTTTCTAAAACACCATCCAAAATTGTTCTAGAATTTAAAATATAAAAAGGAGGAGGACATGGGTAGCAAAATGTTCATACCAGCAGAAACATCATATCCTTGGAACTGAAGTTCACGGTACTCTTGGCACAAGGCGCAACGCTCGCAACAGAAATGAAGGATACAATCATGGCATGAGCCTCCCATAATACCGTATTGTTGCCTTATCTTGGTGCGATAGCCCATGCTAACAATCCATGACAAGGACCCATGATTCAACAGGAGTAGACCTAGCAGACAGAAAATGCACCCCATCTGGCAGCAAGCTATATATCAAAAAAAGAAAAAGAAAATTAATGATCAATGCATTTCATATCTGATGATAGCTAGCAAGACTAATGATGAACAACTATAAGAAAAGTTCTTGTTTTGTACTTAACAGGATTGGCCTCTATCCACGATCTCAGCAATCCTCCCGAAGGCAACACAAGGGCACCAGCAGGCAAGGCAACCTGTCAAGCCAAAATGTTTATGAACATGAAGCATGGGTTGCATTATAATAGAACAATTAAGACCCTTAGAAACCTTATAGAATGGTATCTATTGGGCATTTGAATTCTTGGAACTTACAGGAACGGCAATCTTCAGTGCAATCACAGAGGCCGGTAGACCAATCGTTGTTCCTATTTCCAGAAGCCATGCTTGGAAAAACTAGTAGGGGTGTGGTAGTAATAGGAAACTAAAATTGATTAGCTAGCAGCTAGAATCTGTATTGAAACACAAGTGGAACCTCGAGTGCACTTAATTTTGCAGGGAATGCTTCCTTTCATAGGCGTTATATATAGAGTCAGTCTAGAGAAAGCATAAAGCTAGTGGTACCATGATGCAGAAAGCAAATTTGACAAAAGAAAATGCTGTTCTATAAAACAAAAGACTCTACGCGATAGAAGAAAAAAGGAAAAAACGGCTTATCTTCTATTTTTTAGCTATTTTCTACGTCTGTTGTCTTTTTTCTTTTATTTTTGGGTGGCTGAACTGACAAACTAATCCTCGTTTTTACAAGCACGGTCTTCCATCTTCATTATACTATTTTTTATCCGTTGACTGGACCACAAAACCATTCACAAAAAGGACTCGTTTTGAAAAACTCATCAATGTCCTTGCGAAGATACTAAGGTATGCCCATGAACGTCTACAGCCCCGTTACAGTCACCATCACTACCCAGCAGATTTCCCATGGTGGCAACTGGCAACTGGCAACTGGCAACTAGGGGTGTTCACACTTTGGAAAAAACTCAATTACCGGCTGATCCGTAAAACAGTATTCGGGAAAAACGATTAAGATCTAATCTTAAAATTTGGTAAAATAAATTGAAAATAGATGTTGAAATTCGATTCTCGAATTCTCGAGGCTGATGAATTAGCGAATTTCATATTTTAATTAAATATTTTATGTCTATTAAAATATCATATTACATATTAATGTATTAGTCAAATAGTGTTATAAGTTATAATTTATGATTATAAAAAAAATGTGATCTTAAAAGCATATTAATTAATTTATTAATAACTTTTTTATTATTAATTATGCTTTAAATATACTTAACTAATCTATATTAGAAAACCAATCTACAACTTTGGATATTTTACCGAAATATCGATTGTTTAGTCCAAAGCCAATTACCAAATAAAAGTTTGAACGGTAATTAGATGTTAACCTTATTAAAAATAAAAAAAATTAATTTTTTTCTACCGAATTACCGATGACCGGCGATCAACACTCCTAATGGTAACATACATTATGGCAAAATGACCCCTTCTACCAGGAACCTTCTATGGTGGAAAATAATGGACAGAGCCGATGGAAACTTTACAGCAAGGGATGTGATGGAGATGATAATAGAGGGACAATTTCAAGTGCATTGAAAGGCACATGCATTAGGGATGCAGGCAATACATCGAGACAATTGTCTTTCCATTTATTTATATTCAAATTTCTGTATATTGTTTTAAGAATCATCTGATTATGTTTTTTTTTTTCTCATTTTGATCATGAGTAGATCAACACATTAAAAATCGATATTTTTTTTATAAAAGAATACTTGGGCATTCAATTTGCTTGAATATATAAATGGTGAAAAATTCATCACATGCATAACAAAGTTTTGCAATGATTAATCAACGAATAAAATTGGGTCAATTTAATATGAGTTTCTACATTAACTAACATAAGTGATTGAAGTATAATTTGAACGTTGTGGATTTAAGTTCATTTGCTGTGATGCAATGGAATGGAGAGAAAATATATTTAATTCAATGGAGAGGAGCTTAGTTCATTAGGAAGAAAAAATTATGGTTTGAAAGCAAGCTACATGCATAAGTGGGGCTTGTTTGACAAACAAGTTTTTGACCAAATTTGCCTGCTACAAATTTTTTAACAATTTTGCATATAGTAATCTCAAAAAATTTCTTAAAAATTTTAAACTATAAACTTTAAAATGTCCAAAAATTTACACAATTCAAAAATTTTTCCTACAACTTCTACAGTAAGTTACGGTAAAGTTTTAGACAAATATCCAAAAAGCTTATTTGTCAAACAAGGCTGTGGATTTGAAAAGGACATTTTAAAAATAAGGCATATATGTAAGGTAAGGGAATGTATACTTACGACTCTCCTATTTGCACATTCCTTCTTCATCCACCCCACCAACTTGTACGTATTTTTCTTTTCAGTGTGAAAAGGATCAAAGCTAATAACTAAAATTCCTGTTGTTTTTTCTGGACATACAAATATGTGGAAATGTTGGTCATCATGGCAAAATGACCCTTCTGGCAGGATCCTTCCATGGTGAAGAATAATGGAGAGGCCCGACGGAAACTTTACAGCAAGGGATGTGATGGAGACGAAGAGAAAGTGTAATAAAGGGGCAGTTTTATATGTGCGGATTGCGTAACGAATTTTTTGTCTCACACTCTGTGCCACTCTCTGTCTCATTTTTTATTGTATTATTATTTCTTCTACATAAACATCATATTTTAGTTCTTTTTTGTTTCCTTAAAATTCAATAACTATTAATTGAATAAAAAATAAATACAACAGGTTCAAAAAAGTAATATATAATAAAAAATTAAAAAATACAGCAGAAAATTCATAAAAATCTCATTTTTTTAGGCATTTTGATTTTTTGAGTTTGTTAAATTTTGTGTATTACTCAATTAATAGTTATTGGATTTTAAGGAAATAAAAAAGAAATAAAACATGAAGTTTATGTAGAAGAAATAACAATATAATAAAAAATGGGACAGAGAATGGCATAGGGTGTGAGACAGAAGATCCCTTGCGGATTGAAAGGCACATGCAATTGTGGCATAAACAAGGCATCGATCGAGACAAAGGCGATGGAATCCACTAGTTACACTAGGTTTCTTTCCAATTGTCTTTCCATTTATTTATGTTCAAATTACTAGTAGATCATTTTAGGAATCATTTGATTGTGTTATTTTTTCTCATTTTGATCATGGGTAGATCAACATATTAAAAATAGATTTGTTTTTTAAGAATACTTGAGCATTCAATTTGCTTGAAATATTTTCAATGGTGAAACAATGGTGAAAAATTCATCGCATAACAAAGTTTTGTAATGATTAATCAACGAATAGAATTGAGTCAATTTAGTATGAGTTTCTACATTAATTAACATAAGTGATTGAAGTATAATTTGAACGTGGTCAATTTCAAATTCATTTGTTGTGATGTAATGGAGTGGAGAGAACTTATATCTGATTCAATGGAGAGGAGCTTAGCCCATTAATAAGAAAAAGCTACCTGCAAGAGTGGATTTGATAAGGGAATGTATACTTACCACTCTTATATTTGCACAATCCTTCCTATTCTACCAACCAATTTATACATATTTTGCATTTTTAGTGTGAAAAAGATCAACATCAATATTTATGAAAATTCCTTTTGTTTTTCTAGCCAAAACAAAAAGCTAGAAAGAAACGTAACTTAAAAACAAACTAGTTGATGTGCGCCTCGCGCGAAGCGCGAGGTTGCCCTGACATTATTTTTGCAATGGGGTTAGTTTGTTAGTTTTGATGGAACTCATGAATAGAGTGTATTTACACCAATGTTTTCAAAATCGGACCGGACCGAACCGGTTCGATTCATACCTTGTGTTGACTTTGTTCTAAAATCGGTCAAATTCGTAAAAAATCGTTCAAACCGTTAAATTCGAATTGAACCGTGAACTGCGATTTTTTAATTTTTCACAAAATTGACTGAATTTTGACCGAAATTAACAACTAAACCTAGCCTTCTCTTAAGTCTTCGGTCTTCACAATTTTCTCATGCGCCGCATTTGCTCCACAGCGCCGGGCTCCCTCCAAATCCCCCAACTTCACAGCCGATTCGAAGGTATTGCTGGAGATTTTTGTCGATTGCGTGGGCAGCTTCATTTGCGGCAGGGGCCGCGACGGCGGCAGTTTCATTGTGGAGAGGCGGGGCGGAAGGGAGGGAAGTCTTCACTCCAGTCTTCACAAAAGATCTGGTTTGTCGTCAAATTAGATAAGTCTGTTTGTCCTGCAATTTTTTTTTTACTCGTTAGTTGGCTTTGTTGCCTGGCTTGAAGATTGTAGCAATTATAATGCTTAGCTGGAACATAAAATTGAAGAAGAAAGAAAACTTTTCTGGTTCCTCCTTGCTTCCAGTTTGCAACCGAGAGAGTGAGGGAGAGAATTACAAATTTGCTAGCTTCATTTCTCCAGCTTGTAACCTCGAAACCGTGAGCCAAAAGTGAGGAAAAAATGAGAGACTGATGCGGCTTAGGATGAACTGAAGCAGGAACTAAAAGTGTAGGCTGCAACTTTCAAATTCTAGGAGGAAAAGGGAATGTAAAATTCTGTAATAACCTCTTACGCGTCTAATATACATGGTACTTAAGCTGCCTGTGAATTTAGCTAGCAAAATGGACCCTTGGCTGAGGGAAAAAAAAATCTGTGCAGCAACCGAAAGTTTACTAGGAAGAAAATTGCAGAAAAAGAATGCGTGTTCAGATACAGTTCTGTGTTTCATGTATTTCCTTTAATTTTGATGGGGAATAGCATTTGTGAACCAACTTCAGAATGGCGAACTAGCTGTAGAATCAGGCAAGAGATAATTTAAACAGCTTAGTTTAATTGGATTTCTCTAAATGGCTGGGCTGTCTCTAGTACAGCAACTGCGGAAATGTTGGTTAGTATGTTCAGCATGCCGACAAACAAGTTAAATGACTTGTTTATGCATTTGTACTTGGTGGTTGAAGTCCACTTATCAGAATATAATCATTTTCTGGTTGTTGGAATTTTCCTGAATCATTTGAAAGGAAGAAAATGCTATTTGATACCTACTTAGTGGCATCATTCTTGGATAGCTACATCACTCAACAGAAGGTTTATCCAGTGTGGATAGGACATTTTGCTTCTTAAAGTTATACATAGCCTATAGAAATTATTTTAAGTAAGAAGGCAAGATGCAACTTTGGATAACTTAAAGTTATGAAATGGAGTTTTCTATTATGTGAGGTCAGTCCAAAATATTGACACATCAAAAATAAGGAAGACCTCCTATCAAAGTTGTTAATTATGGAGCTTTCTTATGTTAATTGTGATTTAGCATTTATTTCTTACTCTGTGCACAGGTGTATATATATATATATTTATTTATTTATTTATTTATTTATTATTGAACCGGAGTTGAATCGGTCCGACCGGTTGAACCTCGATTCTTTCACTTCATCGGTTCAATTAACGGTCCGAATTTTAAAACATTGATTTACACTGCAAAAGATAATGCATTGATAAATGTAGTATTAACATCAGGAAAGGCAGAACTACTCTAACAATAGAGTACCATTGCACCGCACGATTAATATATGCATAGTTTTGAATTATCCTGTCCAGCACCAGCCTAGACTGACCAAATGTTTCTGTGAAATTCCACAGATGGCCACACACTGAAGGTGCCAATTGTCCAGATACAATGATCATTCACAGCCATGCAATTGTCCAGCACCAGCCTAGGATGATGACCAAATATTTGTGTGCAATTCCACAATTGGCCACACACGGAAGGTGCTAATAGGGGACCCAATTCACTATTCTCAAATGGGTGAACCAAGGGCAGGATCGGTATATAAGGGCACCACCGTCAAAAGCCAACCCAACAACAAATGCCAGCCATAAATTCCTCAAAGCAACACACAATAACCACACCACCCATGTCCCAAAATTACAAAACTACCCACACACTTAAGGTGCTAGTGAGGGACGAAAATCACTGTTCCTAAGCCCATTCGCTCTTTTATACTATTAGGATATTAGGAAGTAAAGATTCTCTGTTGATTGTTATGTTTTAACTAATTGGAGTGCCCTTGTTGACGGGTCTAAATGAGAAAACGGTGACGATGGCATTACCTCGCCGCCGTCAAAAAATGACTAACTTTGTGGTTAAACGAATAAGATAAGTTTGCCCCCACGTGAATGGGCTGGTGGTTGGCGCCTCTTCCTCGGGACCGTCAGGTCCTGAGGTCGAACCTCCGCAGCAACATCAGTACCGCCGTGCATCTATCGTGTTTGGTTCTGGTTGGGGCGCTGGGCCGAGCCGGAGTGGGATTAGTCGGGCCGCCTTTACGGTCTTGACCCGGACACCCACTCCGTCAGCAAAAAAAAAAAAAAAAAAAGAATAAGATAAGTTTGCTTAAAAAAATCCAGGCGGTGCACTGTGCATCCGCATTTGTTCGATAGTGGTTCAGTCTCCTCCGAATTATCCTTGAAGCTCTTTAGATCCGCCCTTCCCCATAGCGTAGGATAGATTAGGTTATACAATAGTTATCGTTTCTGAAAAAAAGAAGAAGATAAGTTTTTTTACTTTTTTTTGTGGGAATTGCAGCTTTAGTCCCCTTGCTTTTACTTTGTTTTTTGCTTAGACCAATGCCGTAACTTGAGCAGTTTTTCTAATTAGACCTCAATACTATGTTGGTAGTAAGATCCATAGGATTAGAAAAGTAAGAAGTTAGTCTAATTAAACTTTATATTTTTCATATTAGGTATTAATTAGTTTTAATTCCCATTCTTTTAGGACTTGTACAAGCCCAATGTAATTTTTATTTACCACATTACTTGCACATGAAAGTGCACTTTCTAATATGCAAATCTTGATTTCTTTTCATCATTTTAATTCGTGAATGCCAAGCATAATATATACGAATACATTTCCGTAGCAAATTAAAAGAAATTTTTATTCTAAGGGTCATATATACAATCACGTTTATGTGGCAAATTGATTCGCCTAACCGCATTAAATCTTAGCTTTTGTCATGAATTGAGATCTTACAATGATTCAAATCTAATCCATACTTAAGAACACAATGAATGATCAACTTACACTAGTTAAATGTGATATACTTAAATATATTTTAGATGTCATATTTTGGAAATATAAGATTAAGGGATAATTCAGAAACCTCCCTGAAGTTTCTGACAATTTTACTGAGCTCTTTTGAGGTTTGAAAAATTATACCTACCTCCCTTGATTTGATAGTTTTAGTAATAAAATCTTAAATAATATTGACTTGATCAAATTTTTAAATGAATACCTAAAAATGCCCTTATATAATGAGTTTTAATTTACTTTCCTACACACTTATAAGATTATCTAGTATAATTATAAGAAAAGGCGCCGAATTTTTTATATCCATACCTACTATTTAATAAACAACTATAATAATAATTTTATCACTATGATAGAATATTTTAATAATTTTTTATTTTGGATTTAAATTTATAAGATAGAAAAGAAAATATTGAAATAATTCATTTAGAGTTTATGAATTTTTCGAGTAGTGGGATTATCATAATTTAATAGTGGTTTTGGGCCATTTCCTTTTGATTTATTGTTAATTTTAATACCAAAAAATAAAAAATAAAGATTAACAAAAACATTGGATTGCATATAAAGCTAATTCATAAAAAAATCACTAGTTTGACATTTGGTTAGAGCTGTTAATCGAGCCGAGTTGAGCCGAGTATTTGGCTGCCGAGCTCGACTTGAGTTTAATTCGAGCCGAGCTCGACTCGAGCTCGTTAGGAAAACGAGCTTTAAAATGTGTTCGAACTCGGCTCGTTAAATGTACATGTGGCTCGAGCTCGACTCGTTTATCACAAACGAGTCGAGCTTTACGAGCTCGAGCTCGAGCTCATGCAAATTAATCTTAATAAAAACCTATAATTTTTAATTTTTATAATTTTGATTTCTAAAATGACAAATATGCCCTTTATTAACGAGTTCTAACGAACTACTCGAGTATCACTCGGCTCGTTAACTAAACGAGCATGTTTCGAGTTCGAGCTCGACTCGTTAACTAAAATTAACGAGCCGAGCTCGAGCCTTAACGAGTCGAGCTCTAACGAGCTTTCGAGCTATTCGATTGACTTAACAGCTCTACATTTGGTTACAATAGAAACTAGAGGTAATAGTGGTAGTTTTATAGTTTTATTGGCAAAATATTAAAAAAGGAATAAGAAGGAAAAATAATTAAAAAAATAATTTTAAAAGTCATTCTAAGTATAAACATACCAAACAAGAGAATTTCATTAAAATATTTAAGGGTAGTATTGTCATTTTAAATGACAAAGGAGGTATGTGTAATTTTTAAAATCTCGAGGGAGCTAAGTGAAATTGTTAAATACCTCAAGGGAGGTTTCTGAAATTATTCCTAAGATTAATTAGAGAAAGTAAATAAATACATGAGAAGGTAAATAAGATTAAATAGGCAATGTATATAAATGTAATGGAAGATTATAATTGTTAGTATGTATATTTACATGGTAGGCTAGGTAATTTTCAGTTGTGCTGATGAGTGCCCACTGAGCGCCCATTAGAAAATTTTATTTTATTTTATGAAGCATCAAAACTGAAGAAGTTTGGTTCAAATTATTGTTAAATATGTAATTTGGATAGCAAACGAATTTTACAATTACTTATATTTTGTTGTTAATTAGTACATTATACTTCAAATTGATGTTGTACTAGTTTTTGGGCTCACAGCATACATGAGCTCGCCAAGACGAGTGCCCAGATTCTATAGCTACGTTGATATTTAGTCTCCACCATTAGTTTGGTTACAATGTGGTCTTGATCCCGAAGACTTGGAAAGCTATAACAATAGCATGAAGCAATGGAGTTTTGAAAAGGAAGCACGAAGAATGCGGTTGAGACAGCAAGATTTTTTTTTTTTAATTGAAACAGAAAGAGATTATTGGGAAAAAAAATATTTTATGGACAATTTGTTAGAGTCAAAGGTGAAGTTATGGAAAAAATAATCAAATCTATATTTGCATTTGACGCTTTGCTACAAATTTTTCATTACTAGATAGATGGTCCATTTTATAACACTCAAGCTGTCTTCCCAATCCAATTTTTTACCAATTTAAATTCGAAACCGCAAATATAATCATTTATTGAAAAATAAAAAAATTATAACCAAATATATGCTAAAAACTTATTGGACTTCACAATATACATTTGTTCATAATTTCTTGGTAAAAATAAATTCAAAATGAGATATGAACTAATTTATACTACTTAAATTGCATTTCAATTATTGATTGGACTTTGAAAATTACTTTCAAATTTTCATTTAGAGTGCAGAATACTGCTTTAGAGTGTGTATCTCAACAAAAGCTTGACCAAATTTTCCGTTTTCCCACAAATGCATGCGTACAGGATAAGTCTATGGTGGGAACTTTACGGAAGTTCCTACTATAGGAAGTGAGTGCGTGTTTGGACAAGAAATTGACACGGAATGTGATGTCAAATCTCTGCTAGTTTGTGGTTAAGTCCCAAATGCTTTGCTATACAAGCCAAATTTCTTTTCAAAGCCAGCACAGAAATGGAACAGTTCTCTACTGTTTTTCTATTTTAAAGATTTTCTAACCAAATAAAACATTATGCCTCAATATATGTATATGCATTTTTTACATTGTTAGCTACATAATTATGCCTCAATATATGACATGCTACACATGTAAACCCTATGTTATTGCAAATATTTAATATTCTTAATTTCTAATTTCTTTTATTTCCTTTCCATCTTTTCATTTTTCCTTTTTCCTTTTTCTTCATCACTTGCGTTTCTTGTAAATATATTTTATATTTGCACTTAGGCGTTATTTGCAGTTGTTGTGGCTTATACAGAAATACTTCTGACACAAGTGCTTTTAATAAAAATGTTTTTAAATTATTAAAAACTGAGATCCTTAAGTTACGAAAATTTAGTTTCCAAACACGGTAGGAGTACTTTTAGTATTAAAAAGGTTTTTTTTTTGGGTAAATGTAACTAGACCTCAAAAGGGGCCTTAAGTACTTATTAAATACTTAAATGCCATTACTAAAAGCTTTATTAAATGAAGTAATTGTCAATAAGTTACCATAATCCCCTTATTTTATATTACAAACTAGCACCCCATGTGTATTTATTTGATTATCGGTCAACCCCATAACCATTTCCTAATTCATTTGTGCTTTTCTTCTTTTTACTTTTTCATGCATAGTATCTAACCATGCCCGTGGGTCTTGCCTGTGCAATTTGGAATGCAGGTGCCCTGAATTGACAAGCTCCATACGTGCCAGGGTCTCCTTCCACTTCCTATGGTGCGCACAGTCCAGAGTTCCCACAATAGACGAATCCTTATAACCGCATGAGTGCATTCTTTGGAGCTAGGTTCAGCTGTGAAGCTATGATGTTTTAGATATCATTCTTCCAAATGCAGCTAATTACATAAATGATCAGATCACAGCAGCTTCTGCACTTATTTATTCATCTGTCCCGGGAATTGTATCAAATTTCTGCAGTGGTCTTTGATCCTCTTTATGGGTGCTCAAAAAGTTTCAGTACAGACCTGGAATATAGGTCTGGTAAAACCTAGGTTTGATGTGTCAATTCCCCTTATATATAGACTAAACAAGCACAGCTAGCTAAACAATGACTCTCTAATCTAGACTCCAAAAGGACAGCCTATATAAGATTGTCTCTTATGTTTCTTTTTTCGGTGCAAAATGTTGTCCTATTTAATATATCTTCAAACATTATGCTACCGATTAAAATTTTTGTTTGACATAAAAATTAACCAATGACAAAAAAGTCAAACAAGAAAAACCAGTCAGCATATATAAATGTAGATAATGAAATGACGATCTGGATACTAACATAAATTTTCGGTACAAATTTGAAGAAGTGAGAAAATTTGTTGTGTTACTGTTTATATTTGTTAGTATTTTAATATTTACACTTATTCTATTAGTGTATATATTATATGTTACAATTGCCACTGACAGTCGTAGAAGCCAATAGTATGCAATGAATAAAGTACCTTGCAAGAACTCAAGAAACCAATAGTATGCAATGAGTAGTGAGTTTGTTTGGATAGGAGTTTATTTGGATGATTTATTTCAGATAATTATTATAACACTTTTTGTGATGTGATGTATCTGAAATAAAAATGTGATTGAAAAAATAAAAAAATGATTGAAATTTGTGAAGCAAATTATTTTTTTCAAATGATCTCAAATGATCTCAAAATGTATCTGAGTGTGTTTGGATTGCATAGTTTTGAAATAAAATAATTTATTTCACAAATTTCAATCACTTTTTTTTATCTTACATACATCATATTACAAAAAGTGCTACAGTAATTATCTCAAATAAATCAAAAGTCATCTAAGGCATAAAATTTCTTCAGGGTTGGGCTTTTATTAGTAGGAATGAAAAACTAAATAGAGAGACAAGCAATTGCTTGTGCTAGTCAAAGTCTTCATTTTGTATTCTATGAACTGAAACTTTGCTATTTATAAAATGGTCATGAATTAGCTCTTGTTCCTTAAATTAAACTAATTTAGTTTTCAAGTTTTCTCAAATGACAATTGGTATCAGATTATGATCGTGATCTCCTCAATAGTCAAATGGGTAAAAATTTCGCTGACTTTAATAATCTTTTGATACTGTTAACAAGAGAAAAATCATTGCAGTATGATGCATGAAATTGACTTTCCAACAAAAATCGACAAGAAAATTGAAAACAGGTACCAATTAGTTGAATCGAAGCAACAGAGGGTACAACATGATTTTAAGAAGGGAGACTTGAAGAAGCAAGAACCATTAATGGGGACTACAAAGTACACACTGACTCATTGGGTTGTTTGGACTTTGGAGGGTTTTGCATAAAATGTAAAGTGTATTGTCTTGTTGGGACTAGGCAAAGCAGAATAAAAGAGAGCAACCAATCCAACCAAAGGCAGCAGCCTTTTTAGTCCATGGAATTAAATATCTCTTCCCACCTTAGATTCGGTCTAAGATCATACGGTCGGTTCCTCGGCAATAGGCTCCTTTTTTTGTTGTTCAGTACATTCTTTTCTTTCTTCTCCTGTCTTCCATAGCTTTTTATCATATCTCTACCAAACATTATTAATTCAATGCTCCAAAGCTGCATGGGTATTTTGTAGCAAACAACAATATTTTGGGAGATAATCAATATAAAGAGCTCAACATCGCGGGTTTTGAACTAGTGACCATTGTTGAGATCTCGAATCTTTGATTTTCAACTAGTGACAACTATTGAGATCTCGAATATTTGAGAATTGTATTATAATGATTAAGACATAGATATACACGATTAATTCATATATAACATCTTTAAAGTGTGAGGACTTCAACCTCCATTTTAAAGTAAAAAAGGAAAAAAGGATAAAGTGTTTGAGTTTTTTTTTTTACCTTAATTATATGGATTAATCTTTTTACACTGACAGTGTATACGATATCAGCGTTGGATGAATGACAATTATGTAAAATTTAAATTTGAAATTCAATTTTTGCACACATATCATAAATCAAAAGATGATAGTATATACATTGTCAGTGTATATAAGATTTACTCTAATTATATTTGGACTATCCTAACATTTGAGATTCTAAACCATTAGGAACTAACATTCGCCCTAGTCAAGGACAGAGATGTATGCACTACTTTCGTCACTGTGATTTGTAGTCCAATTAAGGACAAGGGTTGATTTATATTTGCTTGAATAAATCCATATATAAACTAAATTGAACCATGGTACCTTGATGTAGCTAAATCCTGGCCATAAAATTCTGCGAAATGGAAAAGGGCCTGATCAACTGTTAAAGGGCCCCCTTGATCTCTGAGTCTAGTGTGTAACGTGCATGTCCACAGTCAGTTGCTCGTAGTTTGTACATTTGCACAAGCCAGCACACATCATTGTGAATATCATTTGGAGGTTTTGAAATGCAATCTTTTTTTCTTTTTTTTTTTTTTTTTTTTTTGGTGGGCTTTGTGTTTGTGGACAACTTTAGTTCTCATAGCAGTTGTACTAATATTTTGCGTGCCCTATATACAACGGGAATGACGCTAACACAGAACCTAAGGCCAATGCTGCAGCAACAGAACCAGTGGGATTGGTTATGCATTTATTTTGGTAAACATATTTTCTGACTAACTAGCTGTAGAGGGATTGGCCTAATTTCCCTGGAATACAGAAGCAAATGAGAGTTAGCAATACAAAATGTATATTAATGTCTTTTTTTTACTCTAATATCTTGGGCATTCTTCCAACATTTTTTACTAGTTTTTATGTTATGGTTAGGGTTGAAAAATGAACCAAACTATTCAATACTCAAATTGTATCCGACTTGATAACAGTTGATTCGAATACTCAAATTGTATCCGACTTGATAACAATTGATTCGAGCTTGATTTGCTAACTAATCGATCAATCCAAACTCGATCAGCATTTTATGTTTGATAATTTTTAAATTCGATTAAATTCTGCATAGCCAAAGGGTTGACAAGAGTTTTATGTTCACGTTTTAAGGTCTCATATCTTTGAAGTATGAACCACTTACTTTGCAAATACTTGAGTTTTCAATTTTTTTTGTTGTTTCCTCAATAATGGCTTTGTAGTTAAGTTCATATGGGTAATGGGATGTATACTTGTTAAGGGATGTATACTTGTTAAAGTATTCGAAATTTAGAGTATGTCCACCACCTATAGTTTACTAGTATTCAAGGAACACAACAATGCGTGTGCAATTAATAGAACAATATTTATAAGATTTTCTAAATATATTTGTTGAAATCATTTTCAAGAGAACTGATTTTATATTTGACAATAGATATGTAGAAAATCTATCAAAATAAAAAGTATAAACAAATAATTATTTGGTGGTAAGGCATAATTATAGCTAGTAGTTGCTAAAAATAATATTTATTAAATAAGTTAAGAAATGGAATAAAAAGAAATATATGTTACTCTTTTTTTTTTTTGTCAAAAAAAAGGATCTGGTCCCACTTCAGACCCCAACCCTTATTTGGGTTGTTGGGTTATTCCCCATTTTTGTTACAAGGGTCGAACTCTGGTGGATGCCCTAACTAGGGACTACACCACCAGGTCGGCTACCTTGGAGGGACAAGAAATATATGTTATTTGATAGAAGAACATGTTGACAGTGGGTAGTTATTAATGATAATTTAGAAAGAACACTAGGAGACATAATCTGTATGTAATATAGATATATTTTTTAACACGTTATCCTATTATAGCCTAAATCTCTTAAACTTTAACATTAACTAGATTGGCAAATTAGCTTAACCCATTTTTAGTTACTTCAAAATGTGCATTATGACTTGACCTGTCATAATTGTTTAGCCAGTTAGAACAAAGTCTATATAGGTATTAGAGAAATAAAACACTGTACAACTCAATATCTTAGTCATCTTCTTCTCAGTTTTATATGGATCTGACTGTAAAACGTAAATGCCATATATAAATAGTGAAATTTCCAAAATAATACGCATGGAAAATGTAACATTCTCCCATCCTTGGTACCAGATTACATCACATCAAAGGTATTTCACATCAGTCCAGAGTTTCTGTCGTTTTCCTCTCATATCAATTACTACTCCACAGTCTCCATTGGCTGCTACTGACTAGCTAGCTCTCCATTTTGGATAGCTTGTTAGATTCAATTTTTGGCAAACGCTAAACTATTCAGTGCTGCAATCTTACTAGTAAGAATGCACCTAAACATTATCAGATGAACTTATTCATTCTAAGTAGCACATAAGATAAGCATCCTTATGCTGCTCCTAGAGGAACTCATAGAACTGTTTTGGAGGAAGTTTGGAACTTATCGTTGTCCTAAGCTCTTTAAACTCTGTCTCTGATGCTTTAATGGAGCAATGATCGTCGCTTCTCAGTGGAAATAGCTGAAGTGTGTGATGGTTTCTTCTTCCATCTTTATAGTTGATCATATCTTCACCGCAGGATGGGGAAACTACGCTGGAATTTAATGCAGTTATCTGCTGATTTTCCCCTGAAGATTCAAGTGTGGAAGGTGCAGTTATGGTGTTTAATAGGTCAGAGTTGGGAGCCATACAAGACATATCCATCAGGGAAGTTGCACCCTTTGCTATTTTCCTTTCGCTCCTCTTCTGCAGTTCTCTCTCATCCAAATGAGTCCATCCATCTGTTCCACTTTCTGTTACCATTGATCTTTGCATTGATACAGACTCCTGAAATGAACAAGTATTCAAGGCCCTGTCAATTTGCACTATCCCCAATAATACTAACACCCTTTCAGGAATTAGACCAACAGGCCTAACTACCAGAAAGTATAGTATGCAGCTTTTCCAATTTCAACTCTTTTTGTTTTTCCCATCATATAAAAGCTTTCCTCCCTCTTGCATTTGTCACTTTTGCCCTTTTGAAAAATTAATTGACCTACTTTTGTAAAAAGAAAAGAGAGAAGGAAGAAAATGTTCCCTTCATTACCTCATAAAATATCTTCTCTTGTTTTTGTTTTAAGACGAGAAGAAGAAAAGGACACAAAGGCCTATCACTCAAAGGAATGGATACAGACCTTTGAAGTTGAACTGTATGCTGGAATTGTAGTAACCAACTTCTTATTGTGTTCACCTTCCAAAGCTTTGCAGCTAAATCCTGTAAAGAAAATAGTTAAAAGAAGAAAACCCTATTTCATGTCAAGAAAAACTGTTTATTGCATTAGCATCATGGTGCGATACAAACCCTACTTACCTGTCTCTTTTGCATCTAGGGTTTCAACGTCAGTTGCATTTTTGCTAGAATTTGAGTCCGGTTGGCGACGTCTTTTCTGTCGTTCTCTTGCTTTGTGGTTTTGAAACCAATAGAACACATTCTTCCCTTCAATCTTACCAAACTGGCGAAGCTTTGCAGCAATGAGCTTGATCTCTTCAGCTGAGGGAGTTCTTACTCCGCGTCGATACATTTCCTCTAAGGCCATTAGCTGCTCCGGTGTTGGATTCCACCTTGAACTCACTATGGGTTCCATGTGGTTCTCATCTTTACTTTCTTCATCATGATTAACGCAAGCTACAAGACATTCATAACTCATCACACAAATAAGTAAAACAGAAGAAAAACTAACAAAAAATTGTGACATACTTTGATGGTAGTTCATGGGAAATCCAATCCCGTTGCCAATGTGACTGGAGTAATTAGATGGTATCAAGCAACATGGAGCACAATTGCTCATTGAAGAATTAGATTTTGGGAAGATATGGCGAATTCGCTGATTGTATAATGCATCATATCTAGATTCCTTGACACTATCCTCACAATTTTTCAACCACATAATAGGTTGTTCACTAGGTGTCCGAAGAAGGGATTGGAAGGTGAAAGATGGGAGAGATTTATGGAGCAAGTACTAGTTGACAATATGGTCCAGTAGCATGCTGCTGAAATGAAAAAGCAAGCAAGGAGGAAGGGCCAGGGTTGGGGATGGGTGGTCTTATGCAAAAATGCTAACATATGTCATGAATTTAATGCATGTGTTTACATGTACAGATGCAAGATTAGTGCAATTATTGAATGCTCTTTTCTGTGTTTGCTTTTCTTGCTTCTCTCTCTCGTGGGTCGGTTATAAAAGCTTAGGTGAAAAAGGAATTCTGCAGCCCCAAGGTTAATACTGTACTGGAAGGGACATTGAAATTCTTGAGTTTCAGTGATAGAGATGGAACGAGGGGGAAAAAAGGGATGGGGGGCAGTGAAGTAAAGGAGAATGGTTTTTGTTTATAGAAGAAACAACAAGAGATAAGAGTACTTCATCAATAGGTAGACCATGCTATGCAGCTGTGCAGTGTGGTCAGAGAAAAAAGAGAAGGACAAAGCAAACTAGGGAGGATTGAAAAGAAAGCGTGAAATTCTGGGAGATATTGGGGGAAGAGATGTAAAAGCGACATGTCAATGATGAGAGAAGTGTCAAAACTCAATAAGACTTGATTTTTGCATTCCACATTCTACTACTTCAAACCATGCCATCTGCCTCAGCCCCTCATCACACTTCATTTTCTTTTTCCTTCTCGTTTTACTACCTATTCATGCTCCAGTGCCTTTCACACTTCTTATTTCTAAACTGTCTCCCCTTTGTATGTCTTTGATTTTAAAACAGCCTCAATGAGTTCAGTTTATCACTTTCATAAGTGATATACTCTAGTTATTAGTTAGCAGCAAATTGATTCACAAGTGATATACACGTCCATAAGACTTCTTTGCAGCCTTCGTTGGACCAATTATTGCTTCATGTTCAAAATAGAGCACCGAAGACTTTTGAGCAGAGAGCGGTGTGGTTCAATAGTCAACTGCTTGAAATAGTTTTCTGCAGTTCCACAATCGGTGATCCACAACCTGAATAGTGCTGAAATCAAATTGCAAGTCAGATACTCATTCATTTGATTGAAGAAGCTAAATAAAAGAAACAAAACTTTTAGCTTGGTGCTTGTCCAATGCAGTGCAATCAACAAGATATATTAGTTGATTTACTACTGTCTTTGCAAGCTAGGACCCGAATACTAAATAATGCCTGAAGATCGAGAAACACGTTCATTGGGTTGCTTTTTTCGGCTTGCCACAAGTCTTATGTCTAGACTCTAGAATTCCTAGCAAACTAGCTTTCTGTTTTGGCATTGAGGACAGTCCTTCCAACAGTGTTGCATTTGGACATGTTTATCCTTTACCCTCGATTAGGTTTCGTACCCTTATCATGTGAGAGTGAAACAAGGAAAAAAAAATATACGCAAGAGCAAAGTTTATTCTACTTTTCTTTAATTCTTTAAAGCAACTAATGTGAAAGAGATAAAAGCAATACGGGAAGCAGGTGAAGAACTCTGATTTCAAATCTTCATTTCCTTATTTCTACTTGAATAGCAAAAGAACATAGCCACAGACGCCCAGAAATACCTATTTATTTATATTTTCCTGATCAGTCTCCAAAGGATGCTTCTACATTGAAGACCAAATAGCTGATATGCCCAAAGAGTTGGACAATCTTTTCTCAAGCGAAACGTACAGTTAATTGCAGAACATGAGAAATCTTACATGCTTCACCAAAATACAAACAGAAGGGCAAGTACAAATAATTCGTTTCTTCAATGAATCCACTGATTTTGTAAAGTACAAGGCAACGAAGATTGCCACCGTTTTAGACTATAAAGGCATACTACAGAACCCACAGCTGACGGTACCCCTAACCTAATAAATATATTATTACATTTTAATCTGAAGTTTATGGGGATATTGAACAAGTTTCAGCTTTCTGATCAATGATAAACTACGCTCTATATCAGGAATTGAAGTATTTTCGACAAATTAATTTATTAATTCTGAAGTTGCTCTAAAAGCTTGTTACAAGTGCCAACTCCAACAGCAGCAGCTAGATGCCAACCAGCATGAAGGAAGGGAGTTTCAGGGAAGACATCATCAGCAATGAAAAGTGCACCCCCCAAAAGTGATGACATCTTATGTACATTGTGTGCCATCCTCAGTTCTGGATCTTGAAATGCTCTTTTTGCAAAAGCAACCTGGACAGATGCATGGGGAATAAAAAAGGCACCGTTACCAATTTGTCTCGGCTACTTGAGTATTTGAGATTGGACTGTTTGGATAAAAATGGAAGGGTGGCTAGGCATCTTTAGTTACACCAAGTTTAGAAACTAAGGTAGGATAAATGAGACCTCTCGAAAATGGATGAAGAAGTTCAAGTGTTGTGTATTACATATAGTAAACCAGTGCATGCTTTTCTCAATGTTCTCTTTGGTGTGTTTTAACTCGCATGTTGCAAGCTATGGAATCTCAATGGATCCAGGACAGCGTGTGCAGCAACTGAGAAGGCCCAAGCAAGGTCAATTGTGGACAATATTTTATACTTCTCAGGTATTATGATGGTAGGACTAGGAAACACATTTGACAGATCACTTGGGCAGCTAACTTGGCTTCATCTTTTTGGGTTCTAAAAAGGATGCGGAGGTCATTGATGATGTAAAGACAAATTCATGAATCAATAATCAGTAGCATATGGATATATTGTCTCCTAATCAATTACAATTCAACCAAATGCCAAAATAACCTACTTTGGACAATATTAGATTTCAAACAAGTGAGAGACACTTTAGGTCAAGCCAAGGCATGAGCAACATTCCCTTTGCCTTCTCTCTCCTCCTATCACCAGAAGAGCAACAAATCTTCAATGTGTCTCATGCTAGATGAGGACATGAGCATAAACAACCAAGAAAATTAAAGCACGACAAGCTATGTAGTAAACTGTGTTTCAGCTTCCACTAATTCCAGCTCTATAATTAGCATCCGTTTGGCAAGTGAGTTTCTTGGGTGTCTAAAACTTTACTGTAACTTACTGTAGAAGTTGTAGAAAAATTTTTTGAAGTGTGTAAATTTTTGGATATTTTGAAATGTATAGTTTAAAAACTTTGAAAAGTTTTTGAGGTTACTGTAGTTAAAGTTATTAAAAAACTTGTAGCAGACAAACTTGGCCAAAAACTTGCTTGCCAAACAGTTGGTCTTCAAGGAACTACAACTTCAATCTTGCATACCTAACTGGCAATTGTAAGCTACATATGTATATTATGCCAGTCAAGTAATAAGTATAAAGATAAGACTTGGAACACAGAATACATGCCACAACGGAGAGGATTGGGTCTGAACTCTTTTAGCTCGTTCCTGAGGCCTCCCAGGCCTCAGTTACACTTAAGAGAGTCAAAAGACTAGACTTAGAACAGACTGCATTCTGGCTTATGAATCAACTCATAAATATGCATGTACGTCTATTACCTCCATCATCCCAGTATGTACTGCAGAAACCATCAAAGGCTGGATTGGCAGGAATACAGCAGAGGCTGCCATGAGCAACTTTGGGTTCTCAGCGTGCAGTGCCCTTGACAAACACTACAAAGGAATCAGTAATAAATGTCAATTAGAAAACTAAAAGAGTAAAATGTAATCCAGATCTAGGTTATTCAATGAAGGTTTACTGGTTAGCTAGCATCTAGAAAATGCTTGGGATAAATACTATTGAGAAAATCTTACAGGTATTGAATCAACCTAACTCAACTTGTAGCAGAAAAAATACAAACTGCAATCGAACGCTACTTTTTATACAACAGGAATATCCTAATCTTTCCATTTCCTCTGTTCCTCATGCTAGAGATAAAGTGAAAAGCAACAAATCAAACAATGGATGGTGAGCTGCATTAAACCAATATGCTGTATGAGTGGACATATCTAAGCACAAGAGTTCTCTTTTCCTTTGAGTAACTTGTCAGCAAAATGGCAAAGGTCCATGAAATCGATGATTAGATATTTTTCAGTTTTTAATATCTTTCCCTTTCCCTTTGTGAAGCAAATTGCTCACCCTATTTAGCTGCTAGACGAGTGCAGAATACCTGAGTCAAAAGCTTCTTTTCCAAATAGACACACAAGAAAGTCATTGTTACATATTACGTAATCTGATAATTTCTGTTATCACCCTTACTCAGTCAAGTCATCATTGCAGGATACAAGCTTGTCATTATATGTTAAGACATTCAGCAAGGTATTATAGTACAAAAATAAGAGATGAAAATCCAGGATAAATTAGAGCATAAATGTTCTGAATTCACAAACATCCAGAGATGCATATTTAGAAAGTTAACTTTTTTAAACTGGAGACACAGACAGGCTGAGCAGATACACTCAATCAAAAGGACAAATTACAATAAGTAGAAGAAATGGTCATGTTGATGCTGTTGCAAGCCAGTAATTCTTAAAATTAAAGAAAAAAGACAGAAAAATTTAAAGGCATGTAACTTAAGCAGGGGAATAACTGAGGGATGCTGTGAATGTCAAAAAATTAGTCTGTCAGAATTTTTGATGCCCCTGACAAAGGCAATGGCACATAGAAAATATCCAAGGACACTCCAAAGGTTTCAAAACATCCACTTATTACTTTCTGATGGATTAGAAAACCAATCTGCCACAATTTGCATGTACTTGTCCACTATGTTTCTATGCCAAGAAAATTTTCTTAGATGGAAGTATTGATACTGAAGGCTGAACAGCAATTTATTCTACTTGATTCAACTTACGGAACTCTAGCAAATATAATGCGTAGATGGAAGTATTGATACTGAAGGCTGAACAACAATTTATTCTACTTGATTCAACTTACGGAACTCTAGCAAATATAATGCGTACATCCAAAGACAACTATTCATTCATGGCATACCACTGTTGTTGTGGCTATCATTGTGTAGTCAGCCCATCTCAGATATTTCCTTAGTTTTCCTCTCGAAGCATGGTACAAGCTGGAGGCAAGCCCTACTCCAATTAAGGAATTGGCATAAAGTTTACAGTTTAGATTCTTCCTGCATCATCAGCGAAAAGCATTTAGGCCTCAACCATTATCTTCAACCTCCCAGACCCCTCACTGTTTCTGTTCTGTTCATTTGGGGGATGGATTTTGTTGTAACATCCCAAAAGCCGAATTACTCACAAAATATAGTATACACATTTATCCACCAAACACATGCAGGATTAAGGGAAAGCCTCTACCTTGGTGTCTGAAGTCCAAGAGCAATAAAAGGAAGTGATGTAAGCACATTAGCTATCCTCTCTACAATAGTCTTATCACCTAAAATACAGAAATGAAAGTTTTAGAAAAGAAAAAAAAATCAAAGTTCAAGGAAGCATGCACCACAATACCATCGATTAAAAAATACACATGAAGTTCTAAAATTACCAGATGCGCAAGAGTGAATAGGCCTAAGACAAGGAGGCCTTTGCCGCCATGCTCTCCTGATAAATAGATTGCTGTTGTCAGCTATATAATGCTTGTCAAAAACAATTATCAGCTCAGCATTTTAAGTTGAATTGAAAACAGAAGCATATATTGATAGAGAACACGAATTCTTCTTGACTTACTGCAATATTAGCTGTTGGCTAGTCCCAACAGTCAAACTTTCGCAGGTTGACTGCTGTAAATCCTCATGTTTTATCACTTCAAATGTAAATGGTGAATTAGGAACCAGTTGTACTCCGTGTATACCCTCCAAGGCTTTGATAGGCATTAATGCACTTTGGTCACTCATGTGCTCTGTTGGCAATCAGTCAACTGACTGATTGCCAGCAGGACATGAATGTCCTGGTAAAGAAAGAGCTCAGGATGCAGCAGAAAACCTATTCCCAATTCCTGTAACAAATGTAATACCCATTATGTTCAAGAATGTCTAAATGTAAAGAATAAAGATCCAACAGAAACAACTTAGAAAACAGAATTCAAAAATCCTAAAGTCATTAGAAATTATGTCACTAAATCATCACAATGAGAGTTCAAAACACCAGTGCTGATCTTATACATATGTAAAGCATACAAAAGGCTTCAGGACCAGCAGCACTGCATGTAAGCTTTCACCAATTCATTTCCATCTCAAGAAAAAGGAGAAAATAAAAAGAAACTCATATCCTTAAGTATTACCTTGTATTTTATTTCTTTATTAATTCCATTTTTCAGTTACTGCTACAAATTCTTTTTTTTTTTTTAAAGGTTACTGCTACAAGATTTTAATCTAATTAGCGAGAACAAACAATAAAAAGCAGTCTCTAAATCCAGCCAAAAATTACCAAACTAAAACTAGACTAAATTTTACCACCTGATCAGATATATTTATGCAAAATCAAACATTGCTTAAAATATCCCGTAGAAAAAACTTAAATCCTAGATATCCTTCTGCACATTGCATTAAAGATTTTCTGAGCTACTTCCTGCATTGTACTAAAAACTCTTAAATAAAACTGATTCTTTCGTTTGATGATAATAAATATAAAAAGGTAAACTTCATATCCATCAAGAACTTCAGGCAAGCAATGAAATCCCTTCAACAAACCAGTCTTGCAATCGATTAAAGTCTTCAACCTTTTCAAAAAAGCGCCCATGATCAACACACAGAAAGGAATAAAAAGATGCAAAATCCCATCAGGGTTCTCAATTGAAAACAAAACCAAGCAACACAAAATGAAGAAATCACCAGAAAACATTAACGGAACAACAATCAAGAAAATCAGTTACTTAAATGAAAAAAGGAGATTGCTTAAAAAGCTACAAATAGGTAAAATTAAAGAACCTGGAGAAAAGGGATTGCAGCAATCTATCTGAAGTCAGCTGGGATTTTTCTTTTTTTCTTCTTTTTGCTGTTTTCCTTTGAAGCTGCAGATTATGGTTTGAAAAAATACAAGGCGAAAAGGTGCAAGGGATATTGAAGGAAGATTGAAGGGTATTTATGGAAAAAGGATATGCGAATGATGGGGGGAATCTTCCTCAAAAAAACAGGTACTTTCTTACAAAAGTATCAGCATATTCGGGGTGTTTTTTCCAAGCGTACGCAAGTCTACTTTCCTACAAAATCCGTTGATTGTGTTGTTTTGTTTCTGATTTTGGCTTTTGATGGCTTAGGTGTATTGTTGCCTTTTGTCTTTTCGTGTAATTTTAGAAGGGTAATGTTATTTGAGCTCTCCTGTGTTATTTGCATTTTCACTATCCTGTATATTTTGATAAGATCATATTACCTCTACTTTAATTTTTACTCTTGTCCTATATTGTGTTCACATTCCTATATGCTGTTCACATATTACCCCTACTCTAATTTGTGCTCTATCACTTATAGACAACTTTGGAGCAGCAAACATCAACTTCACTTTCTTTTCTTTCAAAAGAAATTTTAAACTCCACTTTTTTTCCCTTTCATAAAAAATTTTAGGGCTTTCAAACTATGGAAAACAATTCTCCAGAAGAGATTGATGAAATATACCAGAAAACTTCACTTCCTTTATTGTGGTCATACGAGATATTCTTAACAGATTTTTTGAAATATTAGTATCCTATTTATGAGACATTATAGTTGTACTCAATTTTTTGTCATCTTTGAAGTTTGGGATTTATTTATTTATTTATTTATTTATTTTGGTCTTGAAGTTTGGAATCTGTTCATATTATATTGTTAGATTGATCTTTGGCATCATATAATTTCGTGAAATTTTGTAGAAAAATACATAATACATATTAGTGACAATTTTAAATTAGCCATTTTAATGTGTAATGGAATAATTAATTGGTTTTAGAATGTAAAAGAAAATTTGGTAAAATTAGCTCATGGACAAGGAAAAGAAATTAGGACAGCAATAATATGGTTTCATCAAAATGAAAATAAAGTAATGAGAATGCAAATAACATCCTTTTAGAATCTCGAGTTGGACTCTTTTGTCTGACAATTTCAGCTTGTGGAACCAACTAGAGGATTTTAAATTTAGTCCTATTTTGGCTAATTATGAGATGATGCTATATTTCTCTTGAACCCTGAAGGGGCCAAAATCCATATTTATTAACGTTTAGGCAATCTAAAACATTCGTGGTAGAGTGAATACAGGAGTTTTCATATTTAGAATAATTTTTTGATGAATTTAGAAACATGCCTAACATTTTTTTTTTTACTACTCTTTATAGATTTGTATGTTGTTAATGATTTCTTTTTTCTTTTTTTTTTTTTGCAATACCAATAAAATGTTGAAAACAAAATCTCAAATTTCAATGAAGTTTATGTATCATGCATCCAAACTCATTAACGTAAAAAAAATTTTATACCAGAAATGTAGTAACAATTAATCAATAGTTTATTACCAACTTTTCATAGTAAAGTATTTTAGACTAATCGTTCTTACATTGTTAGTATAGATTTTTTTTTTTAAAACTAGCATATGGAATGCATGAGACATAACTTCTATTTAGATTTGAAAGTTTTCTTTGCACGTATTTCATGTATTTATATTTACTTGTGTAAAAAAATTCCTAGACTAATTGTGTAAAAAAAAGCTTAATCCGAGTGTTTTATAATTTTTAACTCAATAATATGTAGAGTGAAGTTTCTTTTATCTCATTTTTATTTTGTACGTGAATGGTATTCTTGAATATGGACTTTCCTGGGCCCAAAAGGCATCCGTTCTATATACGGTTTTTTCCAAGCCCAAAGTCGAAGATTAAGACCAACCCCACTACAATGGATTTATTAGACCTTTTTTTTTGATAATTATTAGACCTTATTTTTTTGTATTAATTTTTTATACACCGACTAACAAAATACATACTAATAGATATGAATGCATGGCACATTTGCAAGAATTAAAATTCAAATTCAAATTAGATAGTAAGAACCCATATCCACTAGTGTATAGATCGTCAGTATATACAAAATTTACTGCTATTTTTCATCCTATTAAATTCATCTTAGGCATGCTTCAAATTCTCACTTTGGTTTATATGCTAACAAATTAATGTTGATTGTTCAAAACTTATTTTGAGAGCAAAAGATGGGAACAGTGCAAATATCCCATTATCCATATCATATAGAATTTGGTAATCAAATAAGTACCAAAGCGACAAGCTCAAACAATTTAACTTTGCGTGAAATAGTTCTGAAGAGTTTTTCATTTACAGTAACACCACAGTGCAAAACTCGTCTCGGACCATTTCGTTTTGAAAATAAGTGAATTACAGTTGTAATTGCACGTACACACAACAATGCAGCTTCACTTATTGCCAAAAGATTCATAGCTGATTAATTGAGTACAATGATCTGGTCGATGGCAGTTCGAATAGCTCTCCTTAGCCATGTCCATTGCCAAGCAAGCAATTATAAAGTCCCCGTATTTACTTATTTAAAATTTTTCAAGGCCTAGATGAGAGAATACTAGCTAGGGAATGACACAAAAAAGAAAAAAAAAATCAAAGGAGGACCCTTTTGTAAATTCCTGTAGTGTACCAAATGAGCAAGGTGATGGAGTAAAAAAAAAACATGCATGATGGAGTAATATATATTTGACTGCATTGATTCATCGACGAAATTTTAGCTGTCATTCTCAATTCATTCGTCTGAACAACACTGTTCTAACAGTGATCTCAAGAATATGATGTCGGTACTTTGTAATTTTGCATAGGGACAAATATTGTTGTTATGGAAATGCATGACAGTCGGAGGAAGACTTTATGATGTTTTAACGTAGACAAGTTCTGAGTTTTGGCATGGTCGAATCAATGATTTCTCAGTACTTTTCTTCTACTAAGGGCTAGCTAGGGTGGTGTTCACAAGCTGGTTCACGAAACCATTTTTAGTTACCATTGCCTGTTCGTTCTAGGGCTAATTTTAGTTAGTATGGCCAATTCTGTCTTGGACCATCTGAAGCAAAAACTTGTTCCTTTTTTCAACTTGGGATCCACTGAGTAGTCAGAATCAGATCAGGGAAAGTTGGTTTTATATTAGACAAACAGGAAAATTATCCTATAAAGAAGTCGAAGTAAAACTGGCAAAAATTTGTGCAAGCCTAAGCCAGTTAGCCGTCTAGGTATATGTTCTGGACTTGGTAAAGGCTGCTTCATATTTGCATCATCAGACTCTGACCGACCAAGTTTTCCATGAGAAGTAAATATAGGTTTGGGCATATTCTTTTTGTTCTGGATGAAGCCAAGCATTAATAGACCTCGATCTAGAAAAATTTCCTCAGCGAATGGCAAAGATGTTGCTATTTAGTTCAATAATTCGATGGATTAACTCATGGAAGTAATTGTTGAATAGGTGATTACATGATAGTTCAAGGGCGTGAAGTGTATTTTTCCCTGAGAAAAGAATGTTAAACTAGGCATAAGTGACAAAAGTTGAGAGATTGGTCAACTCCAAAGCTTTCGATCCTAGCTAGACACTCCAATAAACCCATTCAGGACACTAGTATCATTGTGTTATGGAATAATTGCAAGGTTTGGACTTGAATTTTGTATTAAAAGTATGAGATTCCAGTTTGTGATGTATATGATTTTGGTTTCTCCCACTTCAATGTTTAGCTTTTGAAGTAGGTTTGTTTCAATGTTCATTTAGGTATAGATTAGTGTTAGAACCATCCATCCCTCTCAGTTGCAATTGGTCGCCCTTTTTTGGATTACCATTTTTCCCCTCAATTTTTTTACGTTTTTCGTGAACACATTTTTATTTCCTAAACATCAAATTGCTTTAATATATTTTTCTGTAAAAACTCCAGAAAATAGTAATTCAAACGGAATTGTGGTGAGAAGTTTATATAACTTTGGTGTTTCTAATTTAACAACTAGCTTTTGAGGTGGATTTTCTTAAAAGTCATTTCAGGTTTCGAGCAAGAGGATAAGAAAAGAAAAAAATTGGATGTAGAAGGTGAATAAATTGAACAAGGAAAGATGTGCAAAGTTTACCTCTCCTTTGTGCAAAATCTACCACGGACTTCCATTTTTGAAGTCTTACCTGCACTTTCCTTTCTCTTCTTTTCTGGTTCTTGTTGCATCTAATTAGCTCCAATGTAAAAATTTCCGTGAACCACGTAAGATAATATATGGGGACTATGAAATATGGTAAAACTTTTCCTTTCCTCTTTTCCTAGGCTTTTTTGTGAATATAAAAAATTGCATTGTGAGGAATTTACTCCATGTTTGCTAATGACAAAGACTATACATTTGTACTCCCTCTATCTCACTTTGATAGTCCTATTTCTTTTTTCACACAGTTTAAGAAAAAGTAGTTAACTTTGTTGGAAAAGTAAATTTAGATTGCTATTTTTCTAAAATACCCTCACATTAAATATGGTACAACTTTATGGGAACTTGAATTGATGGTAAAAAAAGAATCAACTCTCATTAAATGGAGTAGGTTTATAGTAACAACTACTTACATTGAATAAGGGTATTTTAGAAAAATTAAAATACAACTATATTCTTCAATTGGAAAGTGGACTATAATTTGGGACAAATAAAAAAGGAATACAGGACTATCAAAGTGGGACGGGGGAGTATATCAATATCTCTTACTATCTCCTTTATAGCTTCTCAAGTCAAGTCAAAAGTCAGAACTAAATTATTGCGAAATTATGCATTTTCATTAGCAGTGCCAGTACAAATCAGTGAAGTAATTAACTGACTATTACAGAAAAGCACATGATAATCTGTGACTGCATTAATTTGTCAACGCATCTCAAGCTGCCATTCTTCAATTCATTGGTCATCCTAAGTAACACTACTATTCTATATCTGTTCTTCTGCTAGGAAGCTCTATTTTGCTAGTAGTATTTTGTTTGTATCTACATGTCGTTCACTCATAAAAGTGGGACAGTTTCTGGCAAAACCTCTGTCTGTAATTCATGACGAAGCAACTCCAGCTAACAGAACAAGCCCTTAATTAGGCTTTGCCTTTCTTCCAAAATGTCTACTAGAACTAAAACTAAGGGTCTGTTTGGTTGGAAGTAAAATATTTTCCTTAGGAAAATATTTTCCGTGGAAGTAATTTTCCATGAAAATCATTTCCCTTTCATCATTTTCAGGTGTTTGGTTAGCTTATTGAAAATATTTTTTTTACTTTATTTTTCTGGTGTTTGTTTAACTTTTGAAATATTTTCACTTTTATCTCTATCTTAACTTTATACACATTATAACTACATACTTCTTCCCATACAAAATAAGAAAATTTATCTCATTGTTTAACTTTAAAAAATCTTGGAGAAATGTATATATGAATAAAAAAATATCTCCTTAAGCAATAAACAAATTGCTGGCCATTTAGTGTCAAATATCAATCACATGCAATGCTTATTATGACATATATCTTGCACTCTCACTGCTGAAAGTTTCTCTAGAAAAAGAATGTCCCTATTATACATAATTAATTACTAGCATAGGATGAGCAGGATGAGGTTTTTTTTTATTTTGAATATACTAGGGGGAGGGTTGGGTTGGGTGGTAGGGGGGAGGGAGTGTAAGGAAGAGATCTTAGGTTCGAATCCTCCTGTTTACATTAAAAAAAAAAAAGAACATACTACAAGATGTTTTCAGTAAGTTTGGAACATGTTACAGGCGGGATGCATGCATTTCGGAAAACAACTTCAGTAAGTTTGGAAGGGAAGTTGTTTTCCATAAGATGAGTGAAAATATTTTACATAGGAAAATATTTTCAGTAACTTTTGTGCAACCAAACACGAGAAATTAAGAAAATATTTTCCTGGAAAACATTTTCACCCGAAACAAACGGACCCTAAGTCTCAAACCTATTTTTTTTTTTTTTTTCAAAAGCAAATTCTCAGTGTACATGGTGGTACTTTTGTAAGTAGATTATTAATTTAAACTATTTTTTCTAACTTTATGGGTCTGGCAATCTAATTTAATATTTGAGATAGACTATTGTTTTGGAAACTTCAATGTTGTAAATTTGAAATTTTCTTCAAAGGATGGAATCATGCACTTGACTTTTTTTGTGGCAAGGATGCCTAAGCTAGGAGTAGTATATATGAAGAATTCGAAAATCATAAGAGTGAGGAGATAAATTCAGCACAGAAAATATATGGGGAGATCAATTTAACACAGACAAATACATAAGAACGACTATTTTAATACGTACGCATAAAACTATGTAGAGGAGGAGAGAAATAATATCAGTAATAAGGCTTCCAAACTTTCACTCTTCTCAACTTTCAAATATCCTGTATATAGTCTATATGATGAGGTAAATGGGAAACAAATACAATAGGAACTTGCCTAAAAGGCTAAAACAATAAGAAAATTACCAAAAAAAAAATTGACCAAAAAACTGCTAAATAATAATATAGGAAACTTCTAAAAGCATTACGGCTGACTTAATATGCCAGTAAAATATCTCCATTACTCCACCGATTTTGAACTATAATAGTTGGAGGTAAGTAGGACTGTCAATGGGGCTGGGCCAGCCCGAGCTCTACTCGTTTGGCCCGACAAAAAGCTCGATGAGCCCGACTATTTAGTGAGCCGGTCTGAGCCTAAAAATTAGACCCGAATTAAATATAAGCCGAGTTTGGGCCTTATTAGGCTCAAACCCGATATAGGTCCGGCTCTTTAATCACCTATATATATAATATTTATATTTTGATATTATGTATAATTATATATCCAAATATTATTATTACTAAATACTAAATATATATATAAATTACAAAACACAAAAATACATCTAAAGACTCTTTCATGAGCTTTCTTGAGAGCCAATATTAGTATTGCATAACTAAATCTCTAACTTTTCTTATTGTTTGAGTAAATTTTTGTATTGGCATAATATTGGTTGATTTCTTTTTAGTCTACAAACACAAAAATCATCAAGCATATTTGGATTTAAATCACAAGATTATAAAAAAGTTTCAACTTTTAAAGATGTATTGGCTTATGATCGCATGTTTTATTACTATTTTTCATGCATTTTGAACGAATTAAATATAAATATTGTTGAAAAATTTTTGGTTTATATACTTTTTAAGAACTATTATTTGTTCATGTTTAGTTTTAATATTATAGTCTTGTAAATGTTAAATTAGTTTTACAACTTAATAGTTATAGTAATTATATTAAGAAAATTAAGGGGTAATAAGTGAGCTTGGGCTAAACCCGATTAAGGCTCACAACCTGAATATTATGTGAGCTGAGTATGAGTTTTACATTTATGAAGCCGAAACTCATAGCCCGAAACCTGAAAATGTTTCAAATTAAATGAGCTGAGTTTGAACTCCTCAAAACCCGGCTCATTAGACCCGATTGACAGGCCTAGAGGTAAGTTCAATTCTGATTTTAAATTTCCGCAACCATATTAGTTGATTGTTTTTAATCCAGGAACATCTTTCATTTAATTCCACATTGTACTAGGTACTATGTAATCCATGTAATCTTTTATCTCTTCATGAGATTGTACCTTGTGCAACAGTTATTGCACAGACAGGCTTTAAATGTGAGCTACACATGAATTTTTACCGGTTATATCACATATGTGATTCGTACGCAATGAATAAGTTCTGATATACTTTTTTTTTTTTCGATACGATAGCTTCTTATACTATGGGGAGGGGGAGGACTTGAAGAGGTTTTGGGGTAATCCGAAGGGGACTGAACCACCACCGGACTAGACGGGTGCACTACGCATCCGCCTAAATTTTTAAACCAAGACCACATTTAATTAAATCCTTGCCTCCCACCCCACCAAGTCTTAATGCACTGGTGATAGCCACCCAGCTCAAAGGCTGTTGGTTGAATAAGTTCTGATATACACATTCTAATTCCATGTATGTGCTTTTGCATTTATAAGTGTTCAAAGCTTTTGCACCATATGCAAAGCTTGAGGCGGAAACCTAGCTAGACAACATATCCTAGAAATCCACATTTTTGTTGATTAACTCCAACTAATTGTGTAAACTGCAGTGCACATGAACTCTTGTCTAAACTGAAAACAAAAGGAAAAAAAAAAGAATTTAGAGTCTATTTTATTTTGTTTTTATCCCCCCTATATAGAGTCCTAGACCTGGTTTAATTACTCTTCTACTATGTTTTAAGTCATTGGACCGGAGAACTTTTAGATGGTTACTATAAATCATCTAATAGAATAGGTATCTAAGAATTGCCAGCTTCAAACCTCCTACTACTAGTTGTATCTAAGAAGTAAGTAATCTATACTATGAATGAAGATAAATTAAACTTGAAACTACACGTAGGTCACTTCTTGAATAAGTCAAACCAGAGTTTTGTGGACTGACAGATTAAGTTATGATAGTTTTAGATGCAAATTAGCTCACTAGTCACTATATGTTAGGCTTACTGAAAACAAAAATTAATTTAGCAAGACCAGAAGCCAACACAATTCCACACTCACATATGCGCAGAAAGCATAGATTACCTTAATTAATTATGAGATAACGTTATACAGTACTAAACTAAAGATGAAAGACCAAGATGTCTATAACATTAACTTAAGAACAACAATCAAACATCTAAATCTCTGTTTGACATAGGCAGCCCACCCTTTTCATAGATTTAAAAGTTGCAATAGTCCGCAGACAACGGCTATTAATACTGGACAGTCCCATCACCCTCCACAACTTCCAAGCACAAACATATGCATTTCCATCAAGAAATCACCACATAAGCACCAAAACCCTTTGCACTTTAGTGTTTAACTAAGAGGGTTCAGAGTTCGAAGATTCAGAATTCAGAAGAGAAAATATAAGAAGGTTCCAGGAATCAAGGGTCAAGATCATGTGACTAAACGCACAAGATAAGGAAGCATAGAACTCTCTCCCCTTGTCTTTTTCCTCTCTTTTTCTTCTCCCCCAAACACGCACACCACGCACTAAAAAGGGTCAAAAGTTTCTAAATTCTTCCATAATACTACCAAATTTCAGTCAGAGATCTCTCAAGTCTCAACAACTTTCAAATGGTCATATTCACCTAGAAAAACATCCAAATTCCCAGGTGAAAAATCCCACTGCAGGCTATCCAATGAAACTTCCAAATATTGAAGCAGAAACAGCAAGAACAACAAGAAGAAGACGGAGATATGATTCGTCTAAAGCAGCAGCTTTCTTTCTTGGATTACTCCTAATTTTTCCTCAGTTTTGTTTATCTTCTTCAGCTGAGAATAATGATGACACTGCTCCGTCGCATTGGTCACCAGCAAGAAAGGCACGTTTTTTCCATAAGGTATCTTCATCATTCCATGCAGCTTCAAGAACAAATAATGTAAATCTTGGAAGAGATCATCAGAACACCAGCTCTGATATCATATACGGAGATGATGAGAGAATAGTGCATACTGGTCCGAACCCTCTTCACAATTAGTGACAAAAAAAAAAAAAGCGAGAGCTTTGCTACAATTGATTCTAAGGGTTAGTTTTTCATTAATATTCAGTCAAGAAATAATTGTAAAAGTTTCAGTCTATTATTGTCATTATTTAGTTTCCTGAATTAGAATTAATGGTAGCAAAGCTTTTAGCTTTTTCAGTCGTGTGTTAAGGGGGTAGTGGGGAAAGTCCGGCAAGTTTTGAGAAAAAAGAGCTGATAAGCAAGAGGGCTAGGCTGGCAATGGTATTAATGCTCTTGTTTACTTCTCGGTATTTCTCCTTCTGTACCTTCTGCTGAAACTTCTGTCTGTTGTATTAATTGTTGTAGTTACTTTTGTTCATCTACTTCATATTCTTTTGGATCTTTTCAATTTCTTTTGCCAGCAATATTCATGGTTCATGATCAGTCAGTCATCATGAAACATGCTAGTGACCAGTGACTAATTGAGAAAACCCTCAGCAAGCCAACAGCGGTACTGCAAATCTTCGAATGCTAATAAGACCTTAAGTACTAAAGAACTGATGAACACAGTTATACTTTTGTGGAGCATGGAATGAGGGATCATTCTGATTCTTCTCCATTTATAGTCACGAAGTTTGATATTAGTTAAACTTCAGGACTAAACGGCCCAGGTATCTGAATAATTTCAGCTCTGAACAGTTTCACTGCTACCCCTTTTATTAGGTTCAGTCATCAGTTCTCAGAACCAGAAAGGGTAGACAGGGATGATGAAACAAAACATGGAAAAAGTTCAGGCAGGCACATGCATGGATATTCATTTGACATCATGTTTTTTCAATAGGTTCACTTCCCAAAAAGGAAAAGGAAACCAAAGCTACGTCTGTTGTAATTTGGGCAAAGTATGTTTCTTGGGAATTAGGGGTATACTTAACTAATAACAATGTACTCATGCCGCACCACTATTATTGTATTGAGATAGTTTCGTTGCGCCTACACTGGGAGTGAAACCTAAAGATCCCTAGTCAGTTTATCATGTTATAGCTCCATCATAATACTACTCGATGATTTTCTTGAATGACGATTGACATAAGTTTCATAACGAATTGAGGAAAGTGATTTTGACCATAGCATCACCTAGCGTGTTCTCGAGTCAACCACAAGAATTAGAGATGTCCTAAGGGCTAAGAGAGAGTAAGTGTGTAGTAAGTGCCTAGTTTGGATCTGTGTCCAGAGCCTTTATTATGAGCTGGGGTGGGGGCTCCTGATTGATTATTCCTAGAAGTCCCTATCTGTTTTATTTCACTTAAATGCTCCATTTTTATCAATGGGGATGCCTGTCCTTGCTGGGCCAACACGCATTCTCAAGCCTTAGAACGCTGTACCACAACGTCTATTAATTGCTTCTAGCTTCATTATTATTTTATAATGATTCTTGCTTACTCAAATATTAGTGCTACAATGTTATTTGATTAATAATCACGTATGAATATTTTGATTCAACTATAGGCAACAAATCTCTCAATAATGTGGCTTATGTGATTCAAATCTTAAGAATGTGGTACATATAATCCATGTCAAATTCAATACTCCCTCCGTCCCATTTTGATAGTCCTGTTTTCCTTTTTCGTCGGCCCCAAATTGTAGTCTACTTTCCAATTGAAAAATGTAGTTGTATTTTAATTTTCCTAAAATGCCCTTATTCAATATAAGTTGTTGTTACTATAAACCTACCCTATTTAATGAGAGTTGATTCTTTTTTTACCATCAATTCAAGTTCCCATAAAGTTATATTCTAATTAATGTGAGATTTTAGCAAAATAGCTACCTAAATTGATGGTTCCAACAAAGTTAACTACTTTTTATTAAACTGTATGAAAAAAGAAACAAGATTATCAAAGTGGGACGGAGGGAGTATTTAACTCAAATTTCGTATTGAATGGAGCTTGGCAGTCGAAACTTTGGTCCTATGTTCTGTTAGAAATTCACTATCATTTGGGATCATTGATAATTTGCCAGGCATTCTAGAGTTGATTCAAGAAAATGCAGACTCCAGTATTCCACGGATTTACAGCAACCTTTCAATTTCTTTTTCAAACTATTTTTTCACTCAGAGCAGTTGGTGTACTTATTTCTCAAAAACGTTGCATTAAAATACTAAATCTACGTCTTCATCTGTGTATGTGAACATTGATATGCATGCTGTCTCCAAAAAGCGAAACAGATAAAATACTTAGTTTTATTCTTCCAATGTTACAACTTTTTATATTTTTCAACAATTTCCATGTTCTCAAGGTGGGATCTAAAATGCAGATAGGAAACTTCTTTGGAATGAGTTTTTTTCAGCCAAAATCATCTAAAAATCCCCAGAAACAACAGTTAGAGAAGTGAAAGTTTTTTCTCGATACAAAAAGTTTTACATGGTTCAAAAGATTCTAGGAGCGAGAGAATTAATAGATGCTGTGTAGGGCATCTCTTGTTTTGTGCCAGGGCCAAGAAAATGGTTTCTCCCACGAAATGAATGTTTGCTTGAAGACGATGGCAAGGCAGAGTGTACAAATGCGAGTAAATTAGATTGTGATATTGGCCCAACAGCCTCATCCTTCCATTTGCCAGCTTACATGAAACAAATCTTTATTGCAGCCACCCACCCAAGTCATTGCCATCTTTGCTGGCTAGCTGGCTCACAATTTATTGGCATAATATTCAAATCCAGCAGCATCTTCATTGTATATTCATTGACGTTCATATCACCAATTGAGAAAGCCATAATGGCCAAGAAAAGGTCCAGTCCATACAAATTCATCCTACTTCGCCGTAAGTTCACTTAAATTTTTATCAACTACACAAGATAACGTGGTGTCAATGTAATATCTTGAATAAATGACAAAAAAAGGTGATGCAATTATTTAAAATTGTACTGTTCAATCGCCAAACGTTTTTTTAGCTAAAAAATTCACTGAACTCATAAATATATATATCTTTTTTGATTACTCCATCGAATTTCAGTGTTAAGATAGCTAGAAATGTAATCACAGGAGCAGTATGCTTAGGTTTTCAATGATAAAAATATCTCACAAATTATAGCGTGCATTAAAAAACGATAAAGGGCCTTCTCAATTTTTAAATTTTACTAATTTTCTCTAGATTATGATTGTAATAGTTAACAATACTTAGGAATTTTGGTCAATATCTAGAGAAAATTAGTAAAGTTTGAAAAGTACTCAAGAGGTCCTTAATCTTTTTTAATACGTGCCAAATTGTGAGACATTTTTATTCTTGAAAATTTTGAAGGTACTGCTCTCATGGATATATTTCCAACCATCTTAGCACTAGAATCCAATAAAATGACCAAAAAAATGTACACTTCTAAGAATTTAGTGACCTTTTTGACAAAAAAAAAAAAGGTGACCAAAATATGTAATTTTAAATAGTTGAGTGATGATTGTGCCATTTACTCTAATGTCTTTAATTAGATACCTTCCTCTTTCTATTAAAACAAGCCATGCATTAATTGAGAAGGCTAACTTTATCACGCCAAGGACAACTAGCTAAAGAGGCTTCCATGGATTTGTCTTAATGAATGTGGTCATGGTTGCCCTCATTGTTTTGGTTCAACTATGCTTATAGCTGGCAATGCCATACCAGGTAGGCGGGTATTAATTTCAAATTATTGTCAAGGAGAATGTTTCATGGTCCTCTTGGGAAGTTAATTGACGGATGATATTAGGACTCCCCTAGGATCCGTCTGGCTAACTTGACCTTATCCCTACGCTTTTTCCTAGTTCTGATATTGGCCTTTGTTATTTTATTATTTTGCTGAATATAATTTGCTCCATAACAAAAAGAAAATAATTGATTCCATTGGCGAACTAATTAAATTAAGTGTGCAAAATAATGATGCCAATGACGAACTGGTTTGAATTTACGATTCCAATAGAGAAATAATTTTACGTGAAAGATAAAAATTAACCTTGATTTTTAAGTTTAGCAAGACCCCAATTTAGCAAGCAAGAGTAAATGTGTTTGGTTATCCTGAGATTCATATTCATGGAACTAGACTTCTTATGTGAATGTGCAATTCCATAGATGTGGTTGATGGTTTTTTTTTGATAAAACATCATAATTTCATTAAAATTTGCATTAATTAGTGGCAGAAGTTGCATCATCAATCGTATACAATCATTTATAGATGTCAAAAAAAATAGATATGATAATACATGGATATCAAAGAATAGATTTGAAAAGAATGGATATTACAAATTTGAAGAACAAATAAAAATTAAGATAAAATAATAGTAGCCCCATGAACAATTGTGCATGTTTTTAATCGTCAAATCTACTGATCAGCTATTTCAAGTTCAGATATTATGGTGAGATCTATCAAATAGACCTAAGAAATTTTGGATTTGACAATCAAAATCTAAAAATAGAAAAAAAAAACTACCTAACTTATAAGAGAATAAACTTCTTACTAAAAAAGTTTAGGAGAGAAAAAACTCTCACTCACTAAACCTAAGAGAGAAGAAACTCTCAATAGAAAATCTTAGGAGAGACTTTATTGACACAAACAAAAACAAACTAGAGAGAGATTCCTCTCATGGGGAAATATCAGAAGAAAGATCGGATTTCTCTCCCATGAAAGGGTTGGAAGACGTTTTGGCTAGATTTTTCTTCATGGAGAGCTGGAGAACATTTTGGCTAGAGAGTTTTTTCAAGAGAGAAGGAAGAGAGTCTTTGCAACTCCTGTTGTTAAGTAGAATAAATGTTGTTACATTAAACAGTTTTATAGGATGAGAATGTAAATAAGGGGGCAAACCAGAAAATAAATAACGAATTTTCGTTGTCCACCCAACGATCATTTCAGTATCCTTGTTTCTCCTCGTCCATAAAATCATTGTACCTCAAATGCATGAATTGGACTTCGAGTGCAATTATTCGCATGCTAAGCCTGAAGTCTGTCGCCTCTACAAACCTTAAGTCGAATTATTCTCATGCTTTGACTGACGTGAACAGGTTAGAAAAGGCTAATTAGTGTAAAGAAGTGAGAGCATAAGACTCAAAATTATGATTCCTAAATTACTCCACAATTTTTGTATGGACTTCTTTACAGCGGATTTAATCTAGCGAGCGAACTGGTTTTCATAACAGCTTTGACTTATGAGACACGACTAGAAGAAGCTAGACTGGGGGGAAAAAAAACAAAGATGAAGTTAGATTGATGATCTTAGCAATTGAATTGTGATAAGATATTATTAAACCTAGCGGGTGAGGCACACCCTACAGCTGTGCATATTATAGGGGAAAACAAATAATGGAAAAAAAATATATTATGAGATTTTTTTTATTTTTTTATTTAAGTTGGTAGGAAGACTTTGGGATAAATATATAGTAATAGTAGATAGGTATAGGAGTAGGGGTTATGTAAACGCAGTAGTAGATAAGAATCGTAGTAGAGCGGTATAGCAGTAGCAGTTATATAAACATGAACTTGAAATATGAAGTTGTCGTTCGTATATTATTCTATCATGTAAGGATAAAATTAAAATAACAAATAATGACAGATTTTTTTTAACACCAAATCCATTACTCATGCATTATATAGGAAGATGTGAAGTTCGAAGAAATTTTTTCTTTTTTCTTTTATTTTTGGAAGGAATTGTCAAAAGTAATTTAACCCATTTATTAATAGGGGAAGCATTTATTGATAAAGAAAATTAGGGGAAGCATTTACTGATAAGGGAAGTAAATGAGATGGTTCAAAATTTGTAATAAATGGGCCCAAAAACTGCACTTAGATGTCAATTGGGCAACAATGGACAACATTATAAACTCAAGAAAATAGGTAAGAAGAGACTTGAGCCCAGTGTTTAATGAATTACAACTTCCACAAACCTTACCATATCAGGGTGTGTGCCCCAACCCAAGTTCAAATTGGGCATCATACAAACCAAAATCATGTCTCTCTCTCCCTTTTTTTGGTTTGTTCTTTTTTTTGAGGGGTGGGGAGGGGAAGGGGGAGGGGTTGTTGTAGAAAACCAATCTCATGTTGAATCCCTTTAAAGCATTTTTTTTCTTGCAATAGAGGAATTGTAAACTTAAATCCTTCAGTATTAATAAATCTGGTTTAATTAAAAAAAAAGAAAAAAGAAATTAATCAATCCAAGAAAAAAAAACACTTATTATATGGTGAGAATGTAAAATTTTTCTTACATGAGTAGTTTAAAAATGTAATATCAGCTCTATTGAAATACAATAGAGCAAATTGCGCGAAATATCACTAAAATATTGCAAGGTGTCGATTTTGGTCACTAAACTTTTTTATTAGCAAAAAATGCCACTGAACTGTGAGAACTCTTCCAGTTGTTTTTTTTTCTGCAATTCATATATTTCCTCAACTGTTATATGATGACAGTATACTTCCATCAACTTGTACTCATAAATCCAACCACAGAATTGGCTAATATTTTCATCCGTTTGAAGTTCTATCAGTCCATGGTTCAAATCCCATCTAGGGTCAATGTAATAATAAAGAAACCTTGCAAGCAGTCACAATTTTCGGCTTCTTTACACACGACGTTGAGAATGGCATTGATCAACTCAGCACCCTCAGTGTTATGTCCTTTATGTTAGGAAATTGGCTTAATTTCTTTTAGTCAAGATTCCTATTTGGTGTGGGAAGTAACTAATTTCCTAATTGGATTTAGTTACTTGAAGTAGTAGTCAAGTAAATTTAGCTAGATACTATTTTTCTACTCTATATGAGTTTAGGAAATAGTATTGGTTTCCAATTGTTATTTAGTTTTTTGGCAGTAATGTTTTCTATAAATAGGTAGATTGGCATACTACAAAGACACACAAGAAAGGGGTGAGAGAGTTCTTAGTGGGTGAGAGGGTTATACAAGAGTTGGGGTTTGGGAATCAAGTTGTAATCTTGTGGTGTTTTTCTCATAGTAAAAACAAGTTTTTCTCTCCGTGGATGTAGGCTTGGTGATTAAGCCGAACCACGTTAATTCTTGTGTGTTGTTCATCGTTCATGCTAGATATTATTTTCTATTAAATTGTTGGTCTTTTCCTTTTCAACTAATTGGCCTGATACCCTAACAAGTGGTATCAGAGCCGATGGTTCGACTGGGCAGTGACTCCAGGATAAAAAGTCAGTGGGAGTGGTAAGGTGTGGCTTGGATAAGAACGGGGAAAAAAAAATCATGCAGACCAGCAGTGAGGCAAGGGCATGTGGGCTCTTGATCAAGAATCATACACTCCAGATTGAAGTGGGCTTGATGGAGTGGATGGGCTAGGGAGAGAGGTCCGATGTGGAAGAGATTTACAATTGAGGGAGAGATTGTTGGGATATCAAGTGTGAATCAACGTCCCACATCGGAAAGAGATGAGTAGAATGAGGAACATATAAGTGGGAATGATCCATAGACCCAATGCCTTAAGGTTTTGGATTGGATGTGGTGTCAAACCCATGATTGTGGTTCCCATTCTAGTTCATGGTTAAATTCTCCCCGAGTTTGGCTATCTCAGAACCCAACAAGTGGTATCAGAGCTCCGTTGGGGTTTTGGTTAATTATTTGAAATTGAGTGGGTGGTGGTATACCATGGGGTTTGGAACTATACAGTTTCCAATTCAACCGTTTAATGGAACTACAAGTTTCACTCTTTGGCAAAGAAGAGTGAAGGATGTTCTAGTTCAACAGGGTTTGGCAAAAGCGTTGAATGGAAAGAACAAAAAGCCAGAGAGCATGAATGATGATGAGTTTGAAGAGTTGGACGCAAGTTGTGCGAGCACGATTCGGCTCTATGTGGCGGACAACATCATAAATAATGTGATAGATGAGGAAGATTCTGCAGCAGACCTCTGAAAAAAATTGGAAAAGCTTTATCTGACTAAAAACTTATCCAATAAGTTGCACTTGTTGGAATGTATGCCCTAAAACAATGTATTTGGTTTTATTTTATACATTCCTAAATTATATGTTTTGTATTTTAATAACTTCTTATTTATCTGTTAAATATTAGATATAACTGATAAAGTCCTTAGAATGTTTACTAATGTGATGGTAGTCACAAGAGTTGATGACTATGAGATATCAATCACTTTTATAGTAATATTCTTAAAATTCCCTAGTTATAGTACTAATGAAATAAGACATCTTTAGTACGGTAAAACTAGTACACAGTTAGCCTCTAATTAATGTAATTAGTGGTTGCTCTCATCAACTATGGTATGATGATACCTAGGCTAATGTGTAGATGATTTGAAAAGTACAAATGCATTGGATTGATCCGTTTAGAGATCCCATTAGGATATCTATCTAGTGCCAATGGTGTATCTCTAGTGAAAAATTGTGTAAGTGATCCTACGACTTGAGATCACCATAATATCTTGAGTGTGAATCGCTACATTTTGACTCTAATTACTTGTTACTCTTGGTGAGTGCCTTAAAGTGTAGAAGTTGGATGTAGTGTAAAGCATGTAAAGAAAATGGGTGATTGAGATAGGATTTACCACTCTGATAGAAGGAGTTGATATCCGGTTGGCCACTAGTGAGAAATTAACCCTAAAGTCGACTATTAGGTAAATTGAAGAATGTCTTCAATTTAACCTAATTAAGGGTAAATTTCGGGAACTAGAAAATTTAATTAGTCATCAGGGAATTGGCACTTATTCCTTATTCCTGACTAATTGGATATCTTTGGTGAAAGGATAATAATTACACGGTAATTTTTCACGGAAAGGTTAGGTCAAATTCCCTTGACTAATTCCGAATAATTGGGCAATCGCGATGTGTTGCTAGACACCGCTCGTGATTTATAATTATGGATTAATTATTTATTATAAGTTATGATAAAATAAAGTTGTTTATTTATCTAATTATTAAACCATAATTATTACCAATACATTCGGGACCTATTGGGTCACACGCAATAGAGATTTAATCCTGGATTAAAACTATGTAAATTATCGGGGTTTAATTTTAAAGGAAAATTAATCCCAGGCCTTTTTGAGCAGATAAGAGTAAATGGTTATCTCTTATCTATCAGATAATGATAGATAGAGTCTGGTGTGATGAGAAGTCTTATGATTTTGATTTTGAATCAGACAAGAAGACTCATCATTCTAGCTTATCATATATCTCTCTCTTTCTCCAATGGTTTTTAGGGGTTAGCTGATATGCAGATACAGAGTGTGAGCGTCACATACGATAGAGAGAAAAAAAAATATAGGTTCGAAGAGAGTAAGAAGGCTAGCACATTTTTTCTCTTCAATACATAGTTCGTGAGACGGTCCAGAGTTGTTCTAGCGTGGATATCAGTAGAGGCAGGATGACTGGACTGCTTAAGGGCTGACCATCCTCAAACAACGCTGCAGGGAGACGCCGCTTGGATTAAGGTAATCCTAAAACCCTACTTCTAGTACATCATACGTAAAATCTAGGGTGATTCCTGGATGGTTTTAGGGAAAATTTTTTTATTTTTTCGCTGCGTAGTATCCCTAAAACCCATCAGTGGTATCAGAGCCATCCCTAAGAATTTTACGTATGATTTTAGGCAATTTTGGATTCATGGATTAATATTGCTAATTGGATTTAATTGAATATGCGAAATTATGGGAAAATCAACTTTTGTTTTTCAAGAAAAAAAAAAAGGGTTTTCATGAAAGCTTTTGAAAACCTGGTTTTTGAAAGCTTTTGAAAGCCGCGGCCGCAGTCGCAGGTTTTCACAAGCACCTGGTTTTTTTCCTTTTTCCCCTTCTTTCGTGGATTTGGGTCACCCATGGTCATAGTTGATCATCTGCAAAAGTTGCAGGATGATCATTGGACCAAAAGAAAAAAAAAAAAACCGACATAGCAAGTTTGCGTTTGCAAACCTGCGGTTGCTGCGATGTTGCGGCTGCAAGGGCTGCCGCCAGCTGCTGCTGCCATGTGAGGCCATGGTGGTTTTCCTTGGTGGCAGTGGGAGGTTGTACGCCTGGTAGTAGTTGCTGGGTAGAAGAGCTATGAGCTCTCTGGGACAAAAACGCAGCAAATTTGCTGCAGGCATCAGCAAGGGCGCAGCAGCCTCCTCACGGTTGCTGCCCATGACCTGCGGTGGCTGCTACCAGGAGCCGCTGCCACTGGTGGTCAGTGGAGACTCCAGTGGTGGTGGCTGTTGCGGTGGTAGCTCCGCTATCCAGCAAACAGGCGCGACAACGAGGAGCAGCAACAATCAGGCACGGGAAAACTTTGCAGCTTGATGTTGCAGCCGACTGGTTGTTTCCAGTGAACTCCCTGGTGGCTGCCGCTGGGAGTTGCTGCCGTTGATGGTCAGTGGAGACCTCAGCGGTGGTGACTGAAGTGGTGGTGTCCAGTGGTAGTTGCCGGTGATGATAGAAAACGATTGCAAGAATGGTTTAGAAAAAAAAAAATTTTTTTTCTTAAAACTTGAAGTTTTGAACTTTTGGCAATCTTCTGAATTAAATCCCATTTTAATTGTTAAAATGTGTTATGGAATCATTTATTTCATATATTATTAGGTTGGGAATTAATTTAGAACTAATTTGATTAATTTGAATTATTTTCCCATTCTTTCCTCAAATTAGTTGAGGATAAAGTTGACCTAATAAAATTTAATTTTACCAATTTTTCTCGCATATGCATGGACCCAAAATTTTGTTTGGGACCTTAGGAATTAAATTCAATTAATCCATGAATTGAGATTGCTTATTTTACATGCTTTTCTTTTATTTAAAGTTGTTTAAATTGTGAAAATGCATGGTGGATGGTTGTGGATATAGTACGCAATATGATTGTGGTATTTTGGAAGGTTACAATCATTCTAGGTTTGAATGGTTGTAATTAATTTTAAAATAGGGCCTGCGTGTCCTGCCTTTCTTATTTTCTAATTGTAATTTCTTTTCTCATCTAAATTCCCCCCGAATGTAACTCGGGGTTTCTTCTATACTATTTGTAATGTACAATAGATAGGAATAGATGATAGGAATTTATATTATTTATATAGAAATTGTAACTTTGAAAAGAAGAAATGATGCATACTACAACGAAGGGGTTCGTCTCGGTATTAAAGATTTTAGTCTCATGCTAATTTTCCTAATGGCCGGGGAAATTAGTTTAGGAATATCCACAACCATCCACGATTTAAATTCATGTTTATAAGTTTGATATGGTTATATGCATGTTTATTGATGAGACCAAATGAGCAATTTTTCCAAAAAAATTTTAATTATAAAATATTTTTGGAAAAAGAGACAAATCCCTCAACTATAATATTAAATCAATAAAATGCCTTCCATCATTATAGTATAAAACTAGAGTAGTTATTAAGTGCTAGCTTGTTGGGATTCACCCAAGGCTGCCTTACTTACTACGTGGTTTTGCTATGAGAAATGTTCTCAAGAATGATGGGTTTGATTTAGCTAAAATTATGATTTGTTGGGATTCACTCAAAATCATTAATTTTAGAGGCAAGTGTTGGGTTGATCCATAGAGATTTAAAGTCAAGAGTTGACACCCAACTGATCTAGGAATTACAATAAGTTGTAATTGGTAAAAGTACCTACCTTTCATAATTATTTTCGATTTGTTGGGACACACTCAAGGTCGAAATAAATTAAGATAGGATCCTAGCCACTATGGAATTTTAGAAATTCCCGATTCAATTTTAGAGGGTAATTGATTTGAAAAAAAATAGTGGAAATAAAATCATAATTTTGAAGTTTTTATGATTTTATTAAACAAAACATTTTTCTAACAAATTCTATCTTTCATTTTGTTGTAGAATGAGTAACAATTTGAGCCTTCGTACTATTCTTACTGATTGCAAACTCAACGACACGAACTTTCTTGATTGGCATCGTAATGTCCTTATCGTTCTCACTCATGAGAAAATTGAGTATGTACTTGATGGTCCAATGCCTCAAGAGCCAGAACCTACTGCGCCTGCTGCTGTTAGAAATGCTTATAAGAAACATAAGGATGACAATAGGGAAGCTTCATGTATCATGATAGCTTCCATGACTCCTCAGCTTCAGCAGCAGCACATGAACATGGGGGCGTATGATATTGTGCAACACCTGAGAGAGTTGTTTGAACAACAATCAAGGACGGTTAGATATGATACCTCTAAAGAGTTGTTCAGGTGCAAGATGGCAGAGGGAGCACCTGTTGCTCCGCATGTCTTAAAAATAATTGGGCTAATTGAAAAACTGGCCGAATTAGGTTTTAAGATGGATCAGGAGCTGAATGTTGATTTAGTGCTCCAATCTCTGCCAGATTCTTTCTCACAGTTTGTTATGAACTATCAGATGAATAATCTGCAGCACACTTTGCCTCAATTGTTGAATGTGCTGAAAACTGCTGAGAAAGAAATCAAAAAGGGAAAAGGCTCTACTGGTGTGCTTGTCGTTACTTCCTCTAAGAAGAGGAAGAGGCAAGAAAAGGGATTTAAGAAATCCAAAAACAAGCCCACCCAAAAGCCCAAAAAGGCAAAGGCGGACCAGTCCAAAGCAACCTGCTTCCATTGTAATCAAACTGGACATTGGAAAAGGAACTGCAAGTCATACTTGGAGAGCCTGAAGCAAAAGAAGCTTGCTGAAGCTTCATCATCAGGTACATATATGATTGAGATTAATGTGTCTACTTCCAAATCAGACTCTTGGGTATTAGATACCGGATGTGGTTCTCACATTTGCACATCTATGCAGGGTCTAAGGGACAGTAGAAAGCTGGGAAAAGGAGAAGTCACCCTACGTGTGGGCAATGGAGCAAAAGTTGTTGCTTTAGCTGTAGGGACTTATTATATCACTTTACCCAGTGGATTGATTTTAGAATTGTTAAATTGTTATTGTGTTCCAGCACTTACTACAAACATCATTTCTATTTCCTGTTTGGATTTAAATGGGTTTCGGATAACCCAGGAGAATAAATGTTGTTCTTTTTCTAAAAATGGTGTGTTTTATGGTTCTGGAAGTTGGAATAACGGTTTATATATTCTAGATCTTGATCATCAAATTCTCAATGTGAGTGAAAAAGAATGAGAACAGATAAACTAAATAAAACCTACCTCTGGCACTGTAGGCTTGGTCATGTAAATGAAAAACGCATCTCCAAGTTATACCAACATGGATACTTGGATTCATTTGATTATGAATCATATGATACATGCGAAGCTTGTTTACTTGGCAAAATGACCAAAATGCCCTTTACTGGAAAAGGGGAACGAGCCAGTGATTTACTTGGGCTAGTACATACTGATGTATGCGGCCCAATGTCGATCACTGCTAGAGGTGGTTTTTCATACTTCATCACCTTCACAGATGACCATTCGAGATATGGTTACGTGTATTTAATGAAATACAAATCTGAATCCTTTGAAAAGTTTAAGGAATTCAAGAATGAAGTAGAAAAACAAACCAATAAAAGTATTAAGACACTACGATCTGATCGTGGTGGAGAATACTTAAATGACGAGTTTGGAGTTTATTTAAAGGATAATGGAATAGTTCCACAATGGACTCCTCCAGGTACACCACAGTTAAATGGTGTATCTGAAAGGAGAAACCGAACCTTATTGGATATGGTTCGTTCTATGATGAGCCACTCAAGTGCCCCAAAATCGTTTTGGGGATTTGCATTAGATGCAGCCTCTTATACTCTTAATAGAGTACCCACTAAAGTTGTTGACTCCACACCATATGAGATATGGAAAGGAAAGAAACCAAATCTGTCTTATATGAAGGTTTGGGGCTGCCCAGCTTATGTGAAGAGGGCAGAGTCAGACAAGCTTGAATCTAGATCTGACAAATGTTTGTTTGTAGAGTATCCAAGAGAGTCTATAGGATACTATTTCTACAATCCAATTGAGCAAAAAGTGTTTGTCTCAAAACATGCTATTTTTCTAGAGAAAGAATACATTCTAGAAAGAAGCAGTGGGAGTAGAATAGATCTTGAAGAAATTCAGGATCATCCAACAAATATTGAACGATCTAATGAAGAACAGCTTCAACCACATAACGATGGGGCAGATACTGAAGCTGTTAATACACAAGGGCTTCGTAGGTCAGTAAGAGCACGCTCAACTCCCAAGAGATACCAATTTCTTGTGAACCATAGCAATGATGTTCTAGTCATTCAAGATGACGAACCTACTACCTACCAAGAGGCAATAAGTAATCCAGACTCCTCTAAATGGTTAGAAGCCATGAATTCCGAAATAAATTCCATGTATGACAATAAGGTGTGGACCTTAGTTGATCCACCTGAAGGGATAAAACCTGTAGGGTGTAAATGGATCTTCAAGAAGAAGACTGACATGGATGGTAATGTGGTTACCTATAAAGCTAGACTGGTAGCCAAAGGCTACAAGCAGAAAGAGGGAATCGATTATGATGAGACTTTCTCACCAGTAGCTATGCTTAAATCCATTCGGATATTGCTTGCCATAGCAGCATATCATGACTATGAGATTTGGCAGATGGATGTAAAGACCGCGTTCCTTAACGGGACATTGCATGAGGATGTGTATATGACACAACCTGAAGGCTTTACATCTACAAATCCTAGTCAAATATGTAAGCTACAAAAGTCCATTTATGGACTTAAGCAGGCATCTAGGAGTTGGAACATCCGATTCGATGAGATGATCAAAGAGTTTGGATTTCTCAAGAATCCGGATGAATCTTGTGTGTATAAGAAAGTTAGTGGGAGTTCAATTGTTTTCCTTATTTTATATGTAGATGACATATTAATAATGGGAAACAATATACCGATGTTACAATCGGTAAAGGGTTGGTTGTCGAAGAACTTTTCCATGAAAGATTTAGGAGAAGCGGCCTATATATTAGGCATTAAGATCTATAGGGATAGATCTAAAAGGCTACTGGGTCTTTCACAATCTACATACATAGAGAAAGTGCTAAAAAGGTTTAGCATGGATCAGTCTAAGAGGGGTAATTTACCTATGACTCATGGTATAAGCCTTTCTAAAAACATGTGTCCAAAGACACAAGTTGAGACTGATAAGATGCACAATGTTCCATATGCTTCAGCAATTGGATCAATTATGTATGCTATGTTATGTACAAGACCTGATGTCTCCTATGCTCTGAGTGTCACAAGCAGATTTCAAGCTAATCCAGGTGAGGGTCATTGGATAGCCGTTAAGAACATTCTTAAGTACTTAAGAAGGACCAAAGATTTGTTCTTAATATATGGAAAGGGTGAGTTAGAGCTCAAAGGCTATACTGATGCGAGTTTTCAATCAGATAAGGATGATTGTAAATCACAGTCAGGCTTCATTTTTACTCTTAATGGAGGTGCTGTCTGTTGGAAGAGTTCCAAACAAGACACCACAGCAGATTCTACAACAGAGGCTGAGTACATTGCGGCCGCGGAAGCAGCTAAGGAAGCAGTTTGGATCAAGAAGTTCGTAACTGAACTTGGTGTGGTTCCAACCATTGTTGATCCGGTCACTTTGTACTGTGATAACAATGGAGCTATAGCTCAAGCCAAGGAACCTAGGTCTCATCAGCGATCCAAACATGTGCTTAGGAGATTTCACTTGATTAGAGAAATCGTTGCTAGGAATGATGTAAAGATAGAGAGAGTCTCCACAGAGGATAACATAGCTGATCCTCTTACTAAAGTTCTTCCTCAAAAGAAGCATGATAATCATGTATTATCTTATGGGATGAAAAACATGGATAATGTGTTATAGTGCAAGTGGGAGATTGTTGGAATGTATGCCTTAAAACAATGTATTTGGTTTTATTTTATACATTCCTAAATTATATGTTTTGTATTTTAATAACTTCTTATTTATCTGTTAAATATTAGATATAACTGATAAAGTCCTTAGAATGTTTACTAATGTGATGGTAGTCACAAGAGTTGATGACTATGAGATATCAATCACTTTTATAGTAATATTCTTAAAATTCCCTAGTTATAGTACTAATGAAATAGGACATCTTTAGTACGGTAAAACTAGTACACAGTTAGCCTCTAATTAATGTAATTAGTGGTTGCTCTCATCAACTATGGTATGATGATACCTAGGCTAATGTGTAGATGATTTGGAAAGTACAAATGCATTGGATTGATCCGTTTAGAGATCCCGTTAGGATATCTATCTAGTGCCAATGGTGTATCTCTAGTGAAAAATTGTGTAAGTGATCCTACGACTTGAGATCACCATAATATCTTGAGTGTGAATCGCTACATTTTGACTCTAATTACTTATTACTCTTCGTGAGTGCCTTAAAGTGTAGAAGTTGGATGTAGTGTAAAGCATGTAAAGAAAATGGGTGATTGAGATAGGATTTACCACTCTGATAGAAGGAGTTGATATCCGGTTGGCCACTAGTGAGAAATTAACCCTAAAGTCGACTATTAGGTAAATTGAAGAATGTCTTCAATTTAACCTAATTAAGGGTAAATTTCGGGAACTAGAAAATTTAATTAGTCATCAGGGAATTGGCACTTATTCCTTATTCCTGACTAATTGGATATCTTTGGTGAAAGGATAATAATTACACGGTAATTTTTCACGGAAAGGTTAGGTCAAATTCCCTTGACTAATTCCGAATAATTGGGTAATCGCGATGTGTTGCTAGACACCGCTCGTGATTTATAATTATGGATTAATTATTTATTATAAGTTATGATAAAATAAAGTTGTTTATTTTATCTAATTATTAAGCCATAATTATTACCAATGCATTCGGGACCTATTGGGTCACATGCAATAGAGATTTAATCCTGGATTGAAACTATGTAAATAATCGGGGTTTAATTTTAAAGGAAAATTAATCCCAGGCCTTTTTGAGCAGATAAGAGTAAATGGTTATCTCTTATCTATCAGATAATGATAGATAGAGTCTGGTGTGATGAGAAGTCTTATTGTTTTGACTTTGAATCAAACAAGAAGACTCATCATTCTAGCTAATCATATATCTCTCTCTTTCTCCAATGGTGTTGGGGCGTTAGCTGATATACAGATACAGAGTGTGAGCGTCACATACGAGAGAGAGAGAAAAAATATACGTTTGAAAGGAGTAAAAAGGCTAGCACCTTTTTCTCTTCACACATAGTTCGTGAGACGATCCAGGGTTGCTCTAGCGTGGATATCAGTAGAGGCAGGACGATTGGACTGCTTAAGGGCTGACCATCCTCAAACAACGCTGCAGGGAGACGCCGCTTGGATTAAGGTAATCCTAAAACCCTACCTTTAGTACATCATACGTAAAATCTAGGGTGATTCCTGGATGGTTTTAGGGAAAAATTTTTATTTTTCCGCTGCGTAGTATCCCTAAAACCCAACAGCACTAAAGCGGCAACTTTATGCACTAAAGATGGTGGAGGGTGGCAGCCTCATGGATCACATGAATACGTTCAACGGAATTTTGGATCAACTCCAAAAGGTTGGCGTAGATATTGAGGAAGAAGATAAGGCCCTTTTACTTCTTATCTCAGTCTCTGATTCTTACGAAAGTGTCGTGACAACTCTGTTGTATGGGAAGGACACTTTAGAGTTCGAGAATATGTAGTCTTCTTTGTTGGATCATGAAAAATAAATGAAGGCAAACCAGGATATGACACAAGAAACTACGTTAATTGCTCGAGGTAAGAATAAAAAAGGAAAATAATTTGACGGTGAATCTAAGGCAGGTGGTTCAAATGCCAAGAGAAAGGGTGGAATCCAGTGCTTTGGTTGTCATGAGTTTGGCCATATCAAAAAATATTGCCCTCATCGAAAGAAAAATGATGAGAATGACTATGATAATGTTGCTGGATATGCATCGGGTGGAGATATTCTCATAATCTCCAAAGGTAATAATACTTCTTCTCGTGATGGTTGGATTTTAGATTCTGGATGTGTTTCACATGTTTGCTCCAGATTAGGCTATTTTGGTACTCTCCAAAGAAAGAAGACAGGTTTTATGTCCTTGGGAGATGGATCTACTTGTCAAGTCAAAGGTGTTGGAGTGGTAAAAATCAAAATGTTGAATGGAGAGATTCGTTCTTTGGGTGGTGTGGCTTATGTCCCAAAATTACGAAGGAATCTAATTTTTTTGAGCCAGTGAGACTCCGAGGGTTACCATTTTTCCGCTGCAGGTGGAGTCTTGAAAATCACACATGGCGAGATGGTCTTGTTGATGGGGAAGAAGTATGGTAATCTGTACCATTTGAATACCTCAATGGATTGGGAGCGGAAGGGGATCCAAGAATGCTCAAATTACAAATGGTAGTGAGAGGAAAAATCCTGCTATGGGAGAGGGTGAATTGAGGCCCCTCTCGCGAGTCAACTAGATGTTGGACTCGGTTAGCTACACACGTTCATTTGCCGATTGACTCAATTGAAAACAAGACCGTATTGATTCAGGTGTGTAGTTAGGCACCAAGGTACTTGGTGGGAAAAGGCAAATGGAGTTTTTTTTGGATGATTTGTTGTGTTTGCTAAAAGAAATATTCGCCAAGGTGGAGATTTGTTAGGAAATTGGCTTAATTTCTTTTAGTCAAGATTCCTATTTGGTGTGGGAAGTAACTAGTTTTCTAATTGGATTTAGTTACTTGAAGTAGTAGTCAAGTAAATTCCTATTTAGCTAGATACTATTTTTCTACTCTATATGAGTTTAGGAAATAGTATTGGTTTTCAATTGTTATTTGATTTTTTAGCAGTAATGTTCTCTATAAATTGGTAGATTGGAATATTACAAAGATACACAAGAAAGGGGTGAGAGAGTTTTTAGTGGGTGAGAGGGTTATACAAGAGTTGGGGCTTGGGAATCAAGTTGTAATCTTGTGGTGTTTTTCTCATAGTAAGAGCAAGTTTTTTTCTCCGTGGATGTAGGCTTGGTGATTAAGTCGAACCACGTTAATTCTTGTGTGTTGTTCATCGTTCATGCTAGATATTATTTTCTATTAAATTGTTGGTTTTTTCCTTTTCAAATAATTGGCCTGATACCCTAACACTTTAGTCCAGTTGTTATCGGCACCAGACTGACCAAAGACGAAGTTGTTGGGCTCGAAGATCTGGCCATAAGTGCCGAACCTACTGTTGTCCATTGTGTCGGCTCGAGATCCATGAGGATAGCCCGAGGAACATAACAGCCATCGGAAGCCTCATTGAAATAGACATTGATGCGTTCCAATTGAAGATCATTGGAGCCATCTCCCCTGTAATGGCCGGTTGGATCAACCCCGTGCACGTCGTAGATTACTTCCCAGAATTTGGAACCAATTTGATTCCCGCATTGACCTCCTTGAATGTGCAAGATTTCCCTCATTTTTGGTTTTTTTTTTTTTTTAATTTTTGGATGGGAGAAAATTGAAAATGTAGTAGGAGGAGGAAGAAGTTCTTTTCCCTCCTTTTCTCTTGGGACGAGAAGGGGGAAGATGAGGGGGGAAGATTTTTGTAGCAGCAGTAGTTGTAGAATAGAAATTTATATAATACTCTCTCCGTCCCACTTTAATAGTCCTGTATTCCTTTTTCATCTGTCCCAAATTGTAGTCCACTTTCGAATTGAAAAATGTAGTTGTATTTTAATTTTCCTAAAATACTCTTATTCAATGTAAGTAGTTGTTACTATAAACCTACTCCATTTAATGAGAGTTGATTCTTTTTTTATCATCAATTCAAGTTCCCATAAAGTTGTACCATATTTAATGTGAGGGTATTTTAGGAAAATAGCAATCTAAATTTACTTTTCCAACAAAATTAACTACTTTTTCTTAAACTGTGTGAAAAAAGAAACAGAACTATCAAAGTGAGACGAAGGGAGTAGTATGATGTTGGGATGGGGGAAGAGGGAGATGGAGCCAAGAGGAGAGAGACCGACAGAATTGGGGGGAGGGGGAGGGTAATGAATCAGCAATTTAAGTTGGAGAGGTTCAAGGAAAAGGCTGTGCAAACGAAATTGTCCTTCAAAAAGTTAATTTCCATCTCTTTTAACGGCATAAGTACATGGAGTGATTAAAACGATACAGATTTACTAGTTCAGTGACATTTTTTATTAATAAAAAAGTTTAGTGATCAAAACCGGCACCTCGCAATAGTTTAGTGGCATTTCGCGCAATTTGCTCAATACAATATGTACCTAGCATCACAAATATATAGAGAGAAGGTTGAATATGGCGTGCAAATTGTAGGTGATGATTACCACTTTACATCGAATTTTCATACATTATCACAATTTTTACCTCAATTCCCTTTACCCTAGTTTATCTCAAAAGAATACAAGCATATACTAAACTTGTTTTACTTCGAGATTAATTTGAGAGCTCCGACAGCCTTTGCTATTAAACACAATTTGATATTTTTAATTATACAATATACACGCTCACGTTTATTAACTTATTTAGTTTGATGCGATTTCTTATGATTATTTCGCATTTCCAAATATCACACAAACAATATATAAGCAGTTAAGAGGCCGTTTAGATTGTTATTTTCTTAAGCCTTTTTATTTTGATAAAAAATATAATATAATGATATAT